>NC_133306.1:8690081-8808724 GCF_012295235.1 Primulina huaijiensis
TATAGGTTTTAACATATAATAAATTATTAATTTTAAGTTTAATCAAATGTCCCTGCTGTCTGCAGATGTTGCAACTACCAAATACTCCTTGGCATTGCTCTGTGGGATGTCTCCCTCCGCAAGTCCTGCAATAGACCCCTGTATTACTTTGGCTCTGTCGTGAACCACTCGAGCTAGATGAACTGCTGCTAGAATTCTTAAACTGTTTCCCTCTGGCCTTCAAATAATCTTTCTTCCCACCACTGCTGCTACTACCACTCTCAAATCTGGGAGGGGGTTGCTGAAACTGAGTAGTAGATGGCTGTTGTGGTCTCGGTACTGGGGCAACATACGAAGCTCCTTTCTGCCTAATCAAGCTCGCTTCAGCTCTCTTTGCTCTGTTCAAAGCATCGGCAAAGTTATTCGGTCTCCCGGTGTTCACCAATGTAAAGATCTCAGGATTCAGCCCATTGATGAACTGATCAGCAACATGTGGAGCAAATCGTAACAAGGTAGAGAACTTGGCCACATATTCTTCTATGTTCAATTGACCCTGTCTCAAATTAGCAAACTCGGCTCTCTTGTCTTTCTTGTACGATACTAGGAAAAATCTTTGATAGAATTCAGTCTTAAAGATTTTCCATGTAATAACTGTACCTCGATGCTCCAATGCCCTCTTTGTTGTGAGCCACCAATTCTGTTCCTTTCAGAGTCGGCGTTAATTTAAATGACTGAAATCTCTTC
The DNA here is from genome assembly GCF_012295235.1 of Primulina huaijiensis. Taxonomy (NCBI): domain Eukaryota; kingdom Viridiplantae; phylum Streptophyta; class Magnoliopsida; order Lamiales; family Gesneriaceae; genus Primulina; species Primulina huaijiensis. Next base: position 8,690,805 of record NC_133306.1, read on the forward strand.
AGTAATGTTTCCATCATTGTTGCTATGACATCCATCGGATTATCTGAGGTACTACCCTGTTCTGGGATTCTTCGAGGAGGCATATCTGATTATCAAAAGGGTTAGTAATCAAATCTGACAAATCTGTCTCAGTCCCCTTCTGATCATCTTACCTCTGATCAAGAATCGGTTCTGATTCATTCTCAATAATACATATTTCCAATCAAATCAGATAAGTCAAGTAAACATGTATTAAAGCAATAAAACATGCTATCATCGCAAAAGCAGGAAAGAAACTCAATCCACCCCGCTCATTCTCTTCTATCTCAGTCAAAGAAACCTACAGTTCTGGAACCTACTGCTCTAATACCACCTACTGTGGGGGACCCGGACGCTAATTCATTTCTTAATCATCTTTGAGAATAATTGGATCAATTAAATAAGCTGGGTCTATTTTTTTTTATACAAGTGCGGAATACATCATAATCAATCTGATATAAACATTAAAATTAAAAGTACAAGTCTTGTACAAAATACATTGACATCAAACTAGGGTTCAACCATTACGTCTCAAGTGTTGAAACCTAATCCACTTCTGGGCCCGGATCTCCATGCTCATCTTGTTCTCTCAGCCTCTTCTTGACCCTGATCCTGTCCCACCTGTTATCATGCACACATACAGGCACAACAACAGCCGGATAACTCCGGTGAGAATATAATTCCCAGTATAAACAACGTATACATGCAATCATATAACAGATATAAAAGCATATAATAGTTATCAATAACATGTATCAAATCTGAAACACATCAATTGATATAAACCATAAGTCAAACTCTTGACTCTTAATCTCTGACTCGACTCTTCTTTAATCTAGAGATCCCCGTTTCCAGACGTTGGCATATTATATCGAATCTCAGCAATAGAAGTCGATCTACTCCTAATCAACATCGATATAAACCAAACATACAGTGTCTTGGCACCTCTACCAAAGACTTGGCACCTCTGCCAATGACTAGGCACATCTGCACAAGACTCAATACATGCTCTGCTATAAATCAATAGACTAAGCATATCAATCTCATGAATTGCAAACATCAATGCAATAAAATAAAGTATGTGGTTTTGGGAAAATTCAAGTCGAATCTAACTCGAGTCATATATTCCCGGTCTAACACTGATTTATACCTTTCTTTCTGTCAGTCTGACGAAATCGAAGTCTTGGATTCGAAGCTGTCAATACTCAATCAACCAATGACAATCGAATATACAATATCACCATTCCATTCATACAAGATATTTCAATCGTATCAAATTCTGACGGCATAACAGTGCAATCTCGAAATACCGGCAATACATAATCTGATACCAAATTTGTAGAATCTCATCAAATCAAATCTGAAAAATCATAACAATTTCATACGGTATCCGTTCTTCAATCCGGTTTCGATTATACGATGTCTAATATCTCAAGAACACCATATATTAATCATATCTGATTCCTTCAATATCGTATTTTCGAATCATAACCAAAACATAATAAAACTTACGTCCTGTTGAAGCCTTTGTCGAGAGGATAACAGAATCAAAATCGGATTAAAAGTCGGACGGTCGGATCTTGAACAATCAAACTTTTAATCGCTGAAGAAGCTTTGAGGAATTAGCTAAGGATTCCCTCGGTTTCTGCTGCTGAACCTCAAGGGAAAATGAAAGAATTCCAAGTATATACGTCCAACAAGCATGGCAAAGACAGGTGTCGATTTTCTGTTCAGCATGCCTCGCGCATATGCGCGTCCACTACCGGCGCATATGCGTGAGACTCTCTGTCTCGGCGCCTTGGCTTCTCATCTGCTCGAGCATATGTGCGCCCTCTTCTCGCGCATATGCGCGAGACCTACTGCCTCGGCATAAGTCAAGTCCACCAGCTCGCGCATATGCGCGCCCTCTCTTCGCGCATATGCGCGTCTCGTCGCGCATATGCTCGAGGTGTTCTGTCCTCGCACATCACATATCACACGCTATCTCGAATCGTGCCTCCGAATGGTCCTTCTATAATCACATCAATTCATAATCCATAATATCATATTAACAAAATAAAATCTCGGGCATTACAGCTTTAGTCCATAATTCAATCATATTTTATCATGTTTTGGCAGCGTGTCCGTTGGATTCAAAAACGTTTTCAAAACAAGCGTAAAAGTCATTGAAACTTTGAAAATACGTAACGTACCGTAAAATAATCGAACACCAATATTTTTCATACAATAACAATTAAATCATGCATAATATGATTTGTATGATGTTTAAAAGAGTTTAGGAACATTCCTTTGCGTATAAAACGCTCGAATAATCGATCGTTGGTGAGTGTACGACGTTGGACGACCGGACGACGAAGAACACAAGGCTTTTCTCCTTCCCTTAATTTCGAAAATTGTGTGTGCTTTGAGGTGAATATACGGCTGCTATGGTGTGGAATGATGGTGATAAAAGACCTAAGAACTTATTTATAGATTTAATTACATGTTAATAGGCCTTGATTTTGGGCTTGCAAGTTTAAGGATAATTGGACCTACTTAAATAATTAAATCAGGCCCAATAACACTTAATTAATTAAATAATAAAAGTTTATAAAATAACTTTCCATAAAATAATATTTTTGATATTTTAAAACTCCTTGTTTGCCCAAAACCGGATTCTCGAGAAAAATCGAACTCGACTCGTAAAATAATTCGGACTCCAACATTTTTAAGAAAATTAAATCATTTTTAAATCATATTAGGAAGCTTTGCCATTATTTAATGAAAAATACATATTCTTGTCTTGGTTGTCTCCGGTGTCTTTTTCATGCAATTTACGTAGGTTGGTTTTTCGGACGTTACAGTTTTATTCAAAATATTTGCAGACCATTCGATGTGGCTGTATGATGTATTCAGATTACCATTGATGTAGCGGGAATACGATGGGTTGTTGTGATTACATTAACTTGTGAATCACTATCATAAAATGGAAAAGACTCAAAATATTTGCCTATATTTAACAAAATATCGACATACCAATTACCAATTCCTCAATTAGATTATTGAAAGTTGTTCTTCTGAAACAAAAAAAGAGAACATATTTTTATAATTAATTTTCATTAGAACATTTATATGAGTAAAATCAATGTCATATCATCTTATTGGGATACCAATATAGTGTGTGTTATTGAATATGTATATATTATGTATATATATACATATATATATATATATATATGCACGTTTTTGTCCCGAGTCCGTGCAAGTGCGATATAAACAAAATTCTGTAAAACTACTTCGTATTTCTCACTATTCTACGAAAACGATTAAGTGAAGTTATCATATGGGTTTCTTATAATCATTTATAAACTATTTTAAACTACTATTTTTTCGACCAATGTAAAACAATGAAAAACATGCATGAGCTACTGAGTGGGTATGGCCGGGAAAGGTAAAATTACACGAAATCGAGTTGTCGGACTAGTGCTTGTAAGTGTGGGTCAAAATAAGGATTCGTTTTATCATTAAAAGCTCCAATTAATGAACAAATAAAGATTAAATTATAAGTGGACATCAACACTAATCAATCAACTACTACATATCATTTCCTTTTTCATCGTTTAATCTTAAATTCAGCCAGCACCCGATCCACAATGCAAACATTATTATTCGCTTGTTTGTGGTTATATAATATCTTGGAGGAGAAGAGATTATGTCTGCTTAATTTAAATTTTTCTTTAATATCTTAAAGTTTAAAATAATTATAAATTTAAGAAATTTTGTAATATTTAAATATAATTTATAATTTGACTAATATTATAACTAATTTAATTATATAATTTACCACAATATATTAGTTATCCTTACCATTTATTTTATAATCAATCGTATTATATCATGTATTTATCACATCATACGAAACAAATGACGCTTATGCATATGGATGAACCTCACCTCTGAGCCACAAGAGTAGCTAGCAAGAAAGGTCGCCATTGATGTGACTTAGCTTTAAATCTATGACCTTTGGAGAGTGAAAGAGATATGGCTTCTACAAGTCTTGACATTTTCCATGATAGAGACCTACCAAGTGGCAAATTTCATTTCGCAATTCTTGGCTATTTGTGGAATTGGAAATTTTTTTATTTCACTCATTTTTAATTATTAAAAAAATGACCCACATACACTATCAAATTATTTTTTCCTAAATCTAGAAAGAACTAATAAATTTATAAAATTTGAAATCTTATTTAATTATAGTGATTACGACCTTGAAATTAGTGCCTTAATTATATCCTAATTATATTAGGACAAAAACTTGTGTGAGACGGTCTCACGGGTCGTATTTTGTGAGACAGATCTCTTATTTGAATCATCCATAAAAAAATATTACTTTTTATGCTAAGAGTATTACTTTTTATTGTGAATATCGATAGAGTTGATTCGTCTCACAGATAAAGATTCGTGAAATCGTCTCACAAAGTCCTACTTTTATATCAGTAAAGATCAGAATTATCATAACGTCTAAACTACTTTATCCCACTCATTAATTGTTGATACGAGCTTGAGTAGTATAGAGTGGAGATTGTTTCTAGAAGCTGCTTAGCATAGTGTGGGCCTGAATTAAGATATCGTAACTAATTTTGAAACTCCATTTTTTTTTTCCATAACGTGCATTTTTTATTTTTTATTTTTTGCTGTTTTCTATATGCTTACGTGCTAGATTTGAAGAAAAATTGATGTTACATATACAACAGATTTTGCTCTAAAATTTTAATATTTTAGCAATTTAAAGAGTCGTCTTAAGGATATATTATTATTCTGTGGACTGTGTTTTAAAGAATTTAAAAATATATTAAAGTTGAAACAGATTATACAATATAGTTGTTAAGTATTAGCAATTATTATATTTGTTCACCTGTAAATTAAGAACACTAATAATTTTTTTTAAAAATAATATGCAAATATTCGAGACATACCTATTGAAGATATGTATTTGATTCTCAAGTTGAACTTTTTCATTATTCAATTTTGTTTTTTGCATCTCTGTTTGACCTATTTACTTATATTTTAGTAACAAAGAGCTTAGACCAACAACCACACATGCATGATATAATTATTGGTGTACTGTTTTCTCGTTCGTTCTCAAGAAGCAGCGAGAGCTTAAAAATTTTTGTTATGATGTTCAAAACGTTTCTTTGGCTTTGTATGATTTAAATCATTCATAAGGTATTTTAGAATATTTTACCTTCGCTTATATAATGTTTGTTCCAACTATTCCAGATTTTAAGTGGAGATAGTCCTTCTTGTAAATCTTTACGAACGGATCTTCTTCTTTTTTCAATTGTCTAATCAGGTTCACGATCAGAAATTGGATTCCTCTTATAGATTGCATTAGATATCTAAACAAATTTGCGTTGAGAATTGCCCGCCGGAATTTCAAAAATCCAGCGATGGTGCGGCGGCTTGGCGGCGACGCACGATGGTGGAGTCGAGGAACTCGGCCGCGAGCTTCCTTGATAGGTGGTGGCCGATTTTTATCTTCCAAAGTGGACAGAGCGAATCTTGATTTGATTTTCTTGATATGTATATTGTATATATTTTTATTGTTATGTTTATTATCAACATTTGATAACATATATATAAATAAAATATCTCAATCTTTTTAGGATTTTAACCTTATCGTGATTCTTTATTTTCGTTATTTAAAATTCTCATGTTGTATTTTTTTTCTTAAAAATATCACACATAATCAACTCTTGATAATACATGATACACACACACATATATAGACATTTATAAATTTAAAAAACCATTATTCAATTACTTAATTAACTATTAATCAATTCTAGACTCCTCTAGAATATTTAATGAAAATCTTGTATATAGGAGTCACCACTACTAATTTATTATTTATTTAGTATATTATAAATTTATTAAATAAATAATTGTGAATTCATTATAACTCGATCGATGATCAGACAATGCCGATATATAGATGGTACAAATCTTGTTCATATAATGAAAAATGAAAATTTCGAAGGTCAAAATTTTTCACTGATTCATTTTTGGCAGCTTCTAGTTTTATGAGCTCTTTCACTAAAACAGAAAGTTCTACTCTACTCACTTAATTAACAGTGAAGCTAAATTCACATGAAATCAACTTATAAACTCTTCTATAAGCAATCTGTTTGATCTCCATCAAACTACATTTTCAAATTCAATTATTTGAATTAGATTATCTCAACGGAAACATAGAATCTTATACTTGTGTGACCCTCAATTGTTCAGAGATACACCTAATCGGGGATCACAATTTTATGTGATTCATAATAACATTTATTCTTATTTGGAATTAACCTAATTAGTCTCATTCTTTTCATCAACCTCTTGATCAAGAGTCAGAACTCAAGTCTGATTGTACCCATCGGATCATGATAAGAGTTTATAGTAACATCGCCCTATGTTCCCCTAAGTATAACTGATAGTGCCTACAAAAACTTTAAGTTATGATTAACGCACAATACTATCCATTCAACTCATATATGAAACGTCCTAAACTATCATTTTAAATAAATAACACAATAATTTTTTTCATTATTCACGAAAACACTATTCACCAAAAAAATATTCGAAACCTCGGTTTGATAAAATTTTAGTGAAAATTTAAATCGATACCGTATTTAAATAAAAATTCCATGTTTCCAAAACTATCCGGATAAAGCATAAATATCATAATAATATTTGTTTAAAGTTCTAAATACTCAATAGATAATAAAATTCAGCAAATAAAAAAGTCTTGACCATGCTAAATAAAACTTCTCTCATCAACATTCATTAAACTTTAAATTATAGCGAAATACAAGATCTTCGAGAGTATACTGCCTTTGGTTCGGATTTGTTCATTAGTCAGCCTCTCCTGAACATACACATCATTCTTAAATCTTAAAAAAAACTTTTTGTTCATAACATAAACCTCTCCTCATAAATTTTTTGTGATTGATCAATCTATATATCTTAATACCAGGCTGGCAGAGTTCAACAACCCCGTTATCGTCGAATCTCTCTAACCATCATATGGTAAGTTCACCATTCCTATTATCAACAGATCCATTTCCCATGTGAGATCTTCATCCCCATTCTCAACAGTTTTTCCCATTTTAATTGCGACTTCTCCGCACCCGTTTTCGAAGAATCCCTCACTACCTCTTAATCATAGTCAATTCACATTTCACAAAATATTTTTCTTTTTTTCCTTTCATTTAAATAAATCATATAAAAAATATGCATCAACGCTTCCATATACTTTATATACATTTAAAAAAAAAAACATTTAGGCACAGACCCCGTGCATATACAAATAAAACAAGTTAAGCAGTTTTTCTAGAAAAATCATATCTCCTTCGTTTGCCACTCAAAAATTTGGAATTTATTATCCAATCGAAGATAACATCGAGTACTACAAGTCTTCAGTTGACTACATTTCTAGAAAATGAATCTATAAATTGCAGTAATCAAAATAATAGAGAATAATAGGTTGACACGTAAAATTTTCGTACATATTGAGCAATTCTACGAGAAACACCATATATCATTTGTTTCTAACTCAAAAATGTTAAATTTACTATCCAATAGAAAATAACATCGAGTAATACAAATCACCAGTTAACAACATTTCTAGAAAATGAACCTATAAATCACAGTAATCAAAAGAACATACGATGATAGGTTGACACATAAATTTTCGCATATATTGAGCAGTTCTATGAGAAAAATCATATCTCCTTCATTTCTCACTCAACAATTTTGAATTTACTATCCAAGTAAAGATAACACAGCGCACTACAAATTATCAGTTGACACCATTTTCTTAAAATGAACCTATAAATAACGAAACTTAAATAACAAATGATAATGGGTTGACACGTAAAATGATCGTACATATTGAGCAGGTCTATGCGAAAAATCATATCTCCTTTGTTTCTCACTAAAGAATTTCGAATTTACTATCCACTCGAAGATAACACTGATTACTAAAAATCATGAGTTGACAACATTTGCAGAAAATGAATCTATAAATTACAGTAATTAAAAGAATAAAAGATGATGGGTTGACACGTAAAATTTTCGCACAGATTGAGTAGTTCTATGATAAAAACCACATCTCTTTCGTCTCTCACTCAAAAATTTTGAATTTACTATCCAATTAAAGAAACACCGCGTACTACAAATCATCAGTTGACACGAATACCAGAAAATGAACATATAAATCATAGAATTTAAAATAAAAAAGAGTAAAATTGAAACTTGCTGAAATTTCCATATCTTGCACTCTTTAAAATTCCTTGCCCAAAAAACGTGGCTACAAGTCATTTTTCATAGAAGACATTAATAACACACATAATATGATTTCAATGGTACAAAAAAATGGTTTAAAACGTGCCTTTGAGTTAAAAACGTTCGAAATTCGAATACCGATGCAAAAGAGCGGAGAGTGCGATTGGGAGACGACTTTTCCTCCCTTTCCTCACTGTAAATTCATGTTTTCTTCTGGTTTTTGTGCAGCTAGGTCATGGCAGCTGGAGCTACTAAGAATCCTGTGTTTTCTCCTTTTTTGGAAAATTCTCTTCTAGGCTTAGGGTTTTGGGTCTTTTTAAGCTTAGTATAAATAGGTCTTAATTAATCATCTCAATTCTAGTTATTTAGGCTCATTAAGCCTACTAAAATCTACATGTAATTTTAAAATATTAAATTTTCTAATTTATAGTGTAAATTTCCAAAGAGTCATTTACTTTATCGAAATTCAATTTTTAGAGTGAAATAACTATCGAATTGCAAATAAATACTAAATCTATACAATTTAAAAATTTGCTCCTCTAAATAAAATATTTTTGAGCCTCCTAATAATAAGAAAAAAAATTTTAAAAATATTTTATCACAATTGTCCCCGATCTCCTTCCCTCGACTACGCATCAGATTTTTGCTTGAAAATCCTCAATTTCAATAAAATAACAAAATTTCGAACATAAACATATAATTACTTCCAAATAATATAAATTATTTATTTAGATTTTAAGGTCTAGGAAATTTGAACTACGTAACCCGACTGCATTCAATCTAGAATTTTATTTAAAATACGAGTTTAATGATTTGTATGCATTTTGTTGCATGAGTATGGCATGGATATATGTTTATTTTAAAATTTCGTGCATTGGAGTTTTAAGTTGTATTTCGCGCTCGAACGAGTAACGGAGACTGGAGATAATCAGGAAAAATATTTTTATTGAATAATTATTTTTAATTATTTATTATATGGTATAATTAAGTACGATTTTTGAGAATGGGCCTTGGTTGAGTATTTTTACTCTTCGGGTCATATTTTTAGTCGGTACGCAAATTTTAACGATTCAGAGGACTTTTTGAGGGTTCAAGAAATATTATTTTCAAAAACATACTAAAACAAAATATTTTACGGGAGTGTTATTGAGCTAGTCAGGTTTAATTTATTGCATAATGGGCCAAAAAACTTTTTTTTAACCCTTTTAATCATTATTTGTGGCCCATTAGTGCATCATTATTTAACCTAAACACCCCTTAACCTAACCCTAACCCTACCCTCAAAGCACTCGTCCGCCTCTCCCCTTTCAGCAGCCTCCCATTCAAAAATATTCAGCAGCCATATCGTTTTCCCTCAAGGTTTTCAAGAGAAATCTTCCCTCGTCTCTCCAGTGCTCGTCCTACGCGAAGTTATCAATGTTTTCGAGCAATTTAACGCAAAGACACACCGTTTATCTTCTTTTTCTCATCATTCATATCGTATATATGCTGATATGTGTGCCATGTATGATTATTTATCGGTCCTTTCCTGTTAAAATTCTTTTGACTTCGGTTTGTCATGAAATACGTATGTTTATGCATGTACTCAAGATTTTTCTTTGTGTTCGTGTCAGGGGCTACTGAATCATGACCCTATGGGGCTCTATACGTCGAGGAATATGGTGTCTTGGGACTGGAGTCGGTTGGGGGTCGAGAACAAGCGAAGGTCGTAGGGTTGGTCTTGTATGCATGAGTCAAGGGTGGTTGGATAGGAGGATTGGAGCGAGCCGATGGTGCAAGGGCCATTCCTAGGCTTAGATCAGACCCTGTGGGTCTGAGTCATGGTCTAAGATGGCTTGAAAGCTGCTGGACTTGACCACGAATCCGATCGAGCAAGTTGCGTCAATTTAGGTCGCGGGTGGGGTTCTTTTGGTGACTCTCGAGTGTGTGTGTCTTACACCATGCATGGGTTAGGGTTCTTAGCTAGATTGGTCCAGGAGGGGTCCAGCGATGAGCTAGGTGTGGTGGTTCGAGGATGGTTCGAGTTGGTTAAGAGTAGAGTAGAAATTAGCTTGGATGTGTTTGGACGCTTTTCTGTCGCAATTCACAAATAACAAAATTATTAAACTATACATAAATGCACCCGAAACAATATATCACATAAATAATAATTCAACAAATATTTGAAATAATTAGATAAATACTACTCAGTTTAGTTTTTTTAGAGACAAAAATATTTATCAAATATTTATAATTTAGTTGTTGAATCATTTCTTTCTTACTCGTCAACATAACCAACACATTTAGTATATCCTGTGATATTGTTAATCGTAGATAATTCTTGATTAACTTCAACTTCGAGAAATTTTTTTTTTGCTGATGAAAATTTTACTGGTATGGTTAACACATCATGTAGGCAATATAAGTATTTGGAATAAATCATTTCATTTCGCCAAACACTAGCATATCAATCATTGTTTTTTCATGTGTTAACTAGTATTGCATGACCATCAACTCTAAACACAACTTATAACCATTAATATTTGGACGTCCCTTATGACTATGAAATTGTTGAAGCTCCGTTCAAGACTGATTATGTTTATGTAGTATTCACAGTGTTCTAAAAATCCCCACCTATGACCGTCTAGGCGGCACCTAGGCGCTGGGCGGTCCAAAACCGTCCCGATTTTAGGCTAGTCGAAACTTCTAGGTGCCACCATATTAATCGGCCGCCTAGGCGGTCCGAGCGCCGCCTGGCGCGAAAGCCGCCTAGGCGATTTTACAATTAAAAATCCGCCTAGGCGGTTTACACTTAAAAAAAACAAATTATGATATTCTTAATTATAGTATATATGAATATCACCGCCTAGCCGGATTTCTACTTTTAAAAAAAAACCAAATAATAATTATACTTTAAAGGATAATGTTGGAAACATATTTTACATTTGTGATTTGTCTGCAGCCCAGCCCGTTCCTTGAGCTTTCAAAAAAACCCTTGTTCTTATTTCTCAAGCAAACGCCAGAAGCAGGACGATGTTTCAATCGAATCCTTACATTGATTTCCCAACATTTTCAGGTCAGTTTTTGAATCCTTTTTAAGTTTTAACTAATGTGTTCGAGTGTTTTCTTCCTGGGATTCTCGATTTTGTGCCTGCGATTTTCTGTCTGGATGGTGTTTGATAAAATGACTCTATAAGAGATGTTTATAATCTGAAATAAAAGTAGAACTATAATACAAGTTGGTGGCTTTAGTGGAATTTGGGCATATGTATTCATTTTTATTTATTACTGTGAATCTGTGATTAGCATCAATTTAATTTGGGCATTAGAAAATGAATGTTTGAGTGGCATACGTAGAAGTACCAACTTGGAAATTATTGCATTTCTTAGTCGTCATTTTGAATATCCACGTATGTGATCTTTAGCATCTAAATTTTCCCTCAGGATATCAAGCAGAAACAGGAACAAAAAATGGCTGGTAATATGTCTTTTGAAGCATCTAATTCAATGCCAGAGACGGAGGGTGATAACCCTTTGAAGCGTAATTCGAAAGATGTTGGATGGGAATTTGCGGACTTGGTGGATCCTAAAAATTTGGATAAGTTGAAATGTAAGTTATGTGGAAAAATTACTAGTGGTGGAATTTATTGGATGAAACAACATATTGCCTATATCAAAGGAAATGTTGCCCCGTGTAAGAATTCTTCGAACGAGGATAAAGAGAAGTGTAAGAATGCCATTGAAGACGCAAGAACAAAAAAGAAACAAAAGAATACAAATGAAGTGGCGGTGAGAGAAGAAGTTGTTCTTGATGAATATGAGGAAGATGGAGAGAGTCTAGAAAAAAGAAAGAATCCACTTACTCTTGGTCCTATGGACCGATTTGCATCTGCCATTGACCCTGATTCCGGGTTGAGTGGAAGTAAGAAGACGAAACAACAACAAAATATTCTTGATGGACTTTGGAAGCAAAGGACACATAGCGTGCATCAATATGTAGCTCGATGGGTGTATGAGTCCGGTATTCCTTTTCATGCCCTTGACAATGATAGCTTCAAGAGGTTTGTGGAAGCTGTTGGTCAATTTGGACCAGGTTATCGTCCTCCAACTCAATACCTATTAAGGGAGCCTTTATTGAAAGAAGAGGTAGAAAGAACTAAAGGTCTATTTAAAAAACAAGAAGAAGAATGGGCTTTGAATGGTTGCTCAATCTTGACCGATGCTTGGACCGATCGGAAAAGAAGAAGTATTATGAATTTGTGTGTCAATTGTAGGGGAGGCACAACTTTTCTTTCTTCTAGGGATGCATCAGATGAAGCACACACCGGGAATTATGTATTTGAATATGTGGACAAGTGCATTGAAGAAGTTGGGCCACAAAATGTAGTTCAAGTTGTAACGGACAATGCTTCAAATAATATGGCGGCAAAAGATTTGTTGAAGGAGAAGAGGCCACATATATTTTGGATTTCATGTGCATCTCATGCAGTGAATCTTATGCTTCAAGGCATTGGGAACCAACCTAAGTTTAAAGGGGTGATTGAGAAGGCGAAATGCTTCACCATATTTATTTATGCACATCACAAGACATTGTCAATGATGAGGAAGTTCACCAAAAAAGAGACATTGTGAGGCCAAGAATAACAAGATTTGCAACCACTTTTCTAACTTTGCAAAGTTTGATGGAAAAGAAAAATGAATTGAGAGCTATGGTTACTATTGAAGAATGGAATGCATGCAAATATTTAAAGAGTGTAAAGGGGAAGGTGACATATAATACTGCTTTGAGTGTCTCTTTTTGGAATGGGGTAAGCTTTTGTTTGAAGGTTTTTGCTCCTTTAGTTAAGGTACTTCGTCTTGTTGATGGAGATAAAAAACCATCTATGGGTTTTTTGTATGGTGAATTAGTTAGAGCAAGATATGAGATTAAAGCGGTATTTAAAAATCAAGAGCTTCATTATCGTCCAATTATTGATATTATTGATGAGAAAAGTCGTAATCGGCTTGATAGTCCACTACATTTGGCCGCCTACCTCTTGAACCCTTATTATTTCTTCAATGATCGGAGCATTGGAAGTGAAGAAGTGGTCACAAATGGGTTTTTCACTTGTGTTGAATCATTTTTCCCGATGACATTGATAGCCAAAGTGAGGTAGAGTAAGTGTGGAGTTGTTGAAGTATATCAACATAGATGGTGGATTTGGAAGAGCATTGGCTATGGCGGGATGCACAAAAAATGATGAGAAATATGATCCGGGTAAGAACAATTTTAAAAAAAAATTATTGTTTTTTGTTTGATAATTTTTATTGTTTCATTTGTTTATTTAGTTAGATAGTGGCATCTTTATGGAAATGGTGTACCTAAATTGCAAAAAATGGCAAAAAGAATTCTTTCTTTGACTACAAGTTCTTCCAGTTGTGAGAGAAATTGGAGTACTTTTGAGGGAGTAAGTACTTAATTGATTATTCTATACTTATTATTATATATTTTTAAATATGTATTCAATATTAATATTTTTTTAATGTAGATCCATACTAAAAAAAAAATAGACTAGATATCGAAGGTTGAACAATTTAGTTTATGTTCAATTCAATGCCAAGATCATTAACAAGAAGAGAAGGCAAGAAGAAAAAGGAGTGGATGTTCTACTTGCTAGTGAAGCAACTATGGCACAAGGATAGATTGTTGATGGTGGAGATGAAGATGTTGGGACAAATGTTGAAGATGTAAGGGAACTTCACGAAGAAGAATTTGTATTGGATGAAGAGGAGGAAGAAGCCATGGATTTTGAGTTTGAATCCGATACAGAAGAAGTATTGGAAAAATATGAAGATGAACTAGAAGAGTTAGATGTTTAGGTTTAATATCAATAAATTATGTTGGAAAAAATGTTGAACAAATTTAATTTTCATTGTACAACGGTTGTAGTAAAGTAGTAAACTGATGTGGATGATTCATATATAAAAATTTATTAATATATAGACGCTAGGCGGTAGGTAACCGACCGCCTACCGCTTTTTAGAACACTGAGTATTCATAAGTGGGACGGGGAATAGTGTGGGTTGATATTTTTTTAAATAGAATATTGGGTTAGATTTTTTTATCAACTAGAATATTTTTNAGATTTTTTTTTTACTGTGATATCAACTCAACATATAATAATAATAATAATAATAATAATAATAATAATAATAATATTGGACCCTCACCTGAGCCAAGTCTTGAGGCAGCAGCTTGTCTGGCCTCACAAAAGTTCGATCCTATGTAACAATAAATCAGTCAAACGTTAATGCGAGAGTCACAACTTCACATCTGAGTAGAGTTAAAGCTAAATGAGAGTAATCTCAAAGCTAAATATCTATAAGCTTCATCGTATCCGAATTTATCCATGAGACGAATGAGAGAGAATACGATCGTCTTTTAGGATTTATCATGCAAAAACACATATCTGAGGTAAAAAAAAAAAAAAAAAAAATAAAAAAAAAAAAAAAAAAAAAAAAAAAAAAAAAAAAAAAGCTTAAACTACCTAGCTTATTTTATTCTAAATTAAACTTGATTTAAGAGTTGAAATTATAAAATTATCAATTTTTTAATGCTAAAACTTATATCTAATCTATATCAGTAAATGAAATTTTTGTAGAGATTCGTGTAGAATTGATGAGAAAAGAATGCAAATTATAACTTTTATTCAAAAAATAAAAATGGCGATATTACTGTGCTAACATTCTAGAAGCAAATGGTTGGAGAAAAAGGAAGTAAAACGAATCCATCTCGTGGCCACGTCAGCACACAGCTTTTCCACAAGAAAAAATAATAAAAATAACAATTCTTCCCCCATTTTCTCAAGATTCCCAATTGTCTGTCTGACTTTGATACTTATAAAAAAACCCTAATCATACATATATTGTCCGTAACACAAATTCCTTTCTCAATTCATTCTACGATTCGATACGATGCTGATAACGCTGCCGCTTTCTTCTCGGCCCTCTCTCGCTTTCCACTCCGGCCACCAAATCAAGATTTTCGTGTGCTCTGCCATGGCGGATACGCCGCCGATGGTCACCACGGTGGCTTTGGACAGGAAGAGTCTGTACGAGGTTCTACAAGTCAAGCACAACGCGTCTCAGAGGGAGATCAAGACTGCCTATCGTACGCTCGCCAAGCTGTACCACCCCGATGCTACCTCCCGCTTTATGGACTCCTCGGTTGCTGCTACGTCTACCGACGGCGGTGATTTTATAGAGATCCACAACGCCTACGCCACGTTGTCTGATCCTGACGCGAGAGCTGTTTACGACTTTAATTTGAACGTCGGTTTGAGACGGAGATTGTCCTCTGAGAGATTGTATCGTAGCCGCAGGTGGGAGACGGATCAGTGCTGGTGATTTTACAAGTTTCCGATGTAAATTCTCTCTTTTTCAAATGTAGAACATTTTTCTCCTCTTTTTTTTCTTTTTTTTATAAAAAAAAAATAAGTTGTAGTGTACAGAAGTTTTAATGAACAGAGCTTTGTCCTTTGTTTTCTTGAATCCCTATAGTTAAATAATGCATATGAACAAAAAAATAGACTATTAATTGCCTTGATATTGTTACTGGTTACATGGAACAAGATTTGTTTAGTCAAAAAATCATTTGAAGATGAAAGAAAGGGAACTTTGTTTATGGAAACCAAACAAGATAACTTGAATCCGCAATCTTATTTCTGAAATGTCGTTCCAATATATGGACAAATCTTAACTGTGTTCCTTCAAATTGCTAAATGTTCTACAACTATTTATATTTAGGTGGACAAAAGAGTGGAAAAACACTAGAGATCAGCCCCATCCAATAAACCTCATCAGTTTTCGAAAGAAATTGGAATCACTTAGAGATCATAAGCATGGAATTGAGGACGTGCATGATCAAGTGAACATTGGAAAGTTCAACCACGGTGTTGGTTGGATTGTTGCATTGGTGATTCAATATTTGATACACTTCTCGAAAATGGGCCGAACATGTACCACAATCACCGGGTCAGTTGGGTTTATGGCGGTTAGAACGTCCCTCATCCACATAAATTCCCTAGGGGTCTCATTGCAGATATCACAAGCCAACTGCTGAAGCAGAGACAGGAGCATACCTTGGCTCAAGGGTTGGGGAATCATCATCAAAATTGCAGGTAAATCAACCTGAAATAACATAAAAAGAAAACGATGAATCCCTCCTCTATGATTGAAATTCAGATGATTTCCCAGAACAGATCCTACCTGAGAGCATAGCCCTGATGCAATTGTAACTTTACTCCAACACAAGGCAGTTGTGAAAGCCTCCTCATATTAACTACCTGCTATCGATCTAGATAGCTCTTTTGTTGGTTCAACAGGTACTATGAGCTAAATTATAATACTCGTTTCAGAATAAATTGTGGTCGACTCGTCTCATGTAACCACCCAAAGGGAAATTGCTCAGTTGATTAATCAAAGGATTTGCAGGGTTAGCATGTGGACCTAAGATGGCCAGCGCAACCAATTTTCTTTGACCATATCGAGCAACTCATTACTTGAAGTTTGAGATACTGATGAAGCTGAATTTGTAGCATCACACATTAATGACCTAACATTAGTGCCCCGGCAGAAATCAAGTGACGGAAGGAAGCCGATATTCGGAACACTTAACTAACAGACTAGAAAAGATTTGATCCTTTTGACAAAGATAATTTTCAAACATCTTCAGCTTAATACTCTAGTAGCAGCAAAGATTGGCATGGATATAAGCATCGAGCAAAATTCATCATCATCATAATTGCCTCACTTTTCTTGGTTTAGAGCTAGTTGAAGTTCGCTAACATGTTTCATTAAGGGTGTGTGTGGATTGACGGATTTGAGACAATGAATTTTAAATCCATTTGATTGCTTGGATACATTTATGTTACATAGATTTTTGATTTGTTAATTATTCGAATGTAATGGTAATTGTGATTAATTCATGGTACCACTGTATCAAGTTAGAATCTGAACATCGCCATTTAGCTTTGTGCATGACTTTGCTTGAGAGATTCTTGAATTCATTTCTCTGATTCTCAATAGCTGCTCGTTGATTTATTGCTGCTCAGTTTCTGGTAGTCACACATCTATTCCACTTAATCTACATTACAAACTGCGCAACTTAGGGTTCTACCATGAGATACTGTAATCATTTTCGAAATCATTTTTGGATATATTTCCGAAGTCACTGGGTAATATACACTCACTGTTTGTTGACTGGGTGTTACTCTGATTGTGTATTATCCATGTATTTCCTTATTGTGCATCCTAAGTGTTTGTTGTAGTGTTGCTATGTGTAATGCTGGAGCTAGTTCTAACTCTATGGATAATGATACAAGGGTATAGGTGTGGAAAATAATGAGGCTAACAACTTTTTGATTGCAATAGAATGATGCTCGAACAGTTGCTGGGAGTGGTCCGAATGGCACTGGAAACAACAACAATGGGCAGCATATAATGGTCAATAAACAAAACAGAATTCCTTATGCTAATCTATTCAAGAATAATAGATTGGCAAAAGAAAGATTATAAACTTGGTTTCTTTGACACTGAGGATGAAAAACTTAGCTTCGGCTTTGTTAAAATTGGCACGCTGAGAAAACTTTTGGTATGTGTTTGCTTGTATTTGTGGTTGGGTGGTAGGCCACCAACAGCTGCCTTGATTGATCTTGTGAAACCATGGGGTTCGGGTAATCAAATTCCAAACCCATGTGAGTGGTTAGATTGTGTATACTTTTCCTAGTATTGAAATGAAGGAACGTGTCTTGAGTGGTGGAAACTATATGGTCTTTGGTTTCCACCTGTGTCTGAAAGAGATACCTCGTTGCTTCCACTTTTGGGAGGAGGATATGAATACATTTCCAATGTGGTTTCAATTTCATGGTCTCGCAGGACTGCTGGAACTATCACATCCTTAGTTATGTAGCGTCAAAGATTGGTACTCCGATGCACATGGACATGCTCATTCATGATAGGAAAAGAGTTAAGTATGCTCTGAGTGTTGATCGACACTAATACTACAATAATACTACAATACCGAGATTTGTATTGATCTCCCAATTGGGGAAGTGACTATCAAGTTTATGTATGAGCAAGATTTTAAACTTTGTGAGATTTGCAAACAAGTTGGGCACCAAAAAGATGCGTGCTTTCGTAACAATAATAGGAGAGCCTAAAGTAACTGAAAGGTCCAGGAATTTAATTCACGTAACTTGAATGCATGTAATTTTATATTTTATTTAAATCATGTGTTTAATTATTTTTATACATTTTATGCATAATTATTGCATGATAGAATTTAGTTCATGAAATTTTAAAAGTTCATGCATCAGGGTTTCTAGATGCATTTCGCGCTCAAACGAGAAACGGAGACCGGTGAATTATCAGGAAAATTATTTTTATTACATGATTAATTTTTATTAATTAATATAAGGTGTTTTAAATGTATTTTTCAAGAAATGGGCTTTGTTGGGTATTTTTACCCGTCAGAGCATATTTTTTCAGCGGTACTCAAATTTTATCGAAACGGGAGACTTTTTGAGTTCGGGTATTATTTTCAAAAACTTACCAAAACGAAATATTTTTTGGGAGTTTTTTAAACTTAATGGGCCTACTTTTAAGCTTATTGAGCTTGAAACTCTTTTTTTTTTTAAATTTTCTAAGGCCCATTATTTTATTCGACCTATTTAATTAACACCTAAACACTCCCTAACCTAAAAATTAATCTCCACTCAGCCGGAACCCTCTCCTCTCAGCCATATTCTCTCGGTTTCAGCACCTTCCACAGCTACAAGGCTTCGGCCGAGTGATTTCTTTCAAGAAAAATTCACCCGGCAACTTCCCGAAGCTCGTTCTTCGACCTTCTCGCGCAAATATCATCAAGGCACGCTTGTTCTTTCCCTTGTGCATCATACACGCTGATATTATGCTTAAAGTTGTGTTAAAATATGTAAAAGCTTTGGTCCATGCATATGAGTGCTCGGTATTGATATATGTGTAAACCATGACATTTTTTTGTTGATTTCTCACGTTTCTTCATGTGACAGTGTACGGGGCTGTTGGCTGGGGACGCTAGGAGGCCGAGACAGGTCATGGTTGAAGGAAAATAGGGCTGGAGTCGAGGCTTGAGGGAGAGTGACGTAGATCGAGGGATTTCTTCCTAGTTGCTTGAATCGGGGTGGCTTGATTTGGAGTTTGTGGGTACGTCGGCCGTGCAGCGGTCACCACTAGCCCTGGACCAGACCCTATGGAGTCTGAGCCACGGTATAGGGTGGCTCGAACATGGCTGAACGTGGTGGAAATCGGTTGAGCGAGCAGGGTCTAGGAGGGTCGGCCGCGGGTTGGCTCATCTTGGGCATTAGCGATCAGGGTTGAGAGGTGGTGCACATGGGAGTATAGCTGTGTGTCTTATAGGTCCAAGAGGGTGTCAAGGTGGGCTAGGAGAGGTAAATGGGTGGTCGGTCACGTTAGGTGCAAGCTAGGATCGAATCTTGGAGCATGGGTTGCATTAGGGTCGAGCTTGTAAATTTCAAGAATTTCCAGCAGCCGATCAGGGTATGATTCGAGTGTCTAAGGGTCTTGTTTTGAGGTTTTTAGGACCTTTTAGATGTTTATAAGATGTGGTAAAAAGTTGGGAGAAATTTGGTTAAGTTTCGGTTCGATTCGGGTTAAAATCGTGACTCCGGTCCAAGTTTTAAAATGAATCAGTTAAGTTTTGAAACGAGCTCGAGTTTATGTCTGAGAAACACTTTTAATATGTTTTGGTATATTTTATGGAGTTTGGTAAGCTTCGGGTCAAATTTTAGTGGTTCAGGGGTAAAATGGTCATTTTGGGTTTCCAGGTGCAAAATGGTCATTTTGCATCCGGGACGAGATTTTGGTCCTGGCAGCGCCCTGAGCACAAATTTATCATGCTTTTAAATGTTTATGCATCATGATCATAATTTTTACGAAATTGCGATATATACGTTGTATGCTTGATTTTAAGAAAATTTACGCTTGTGCATGATTTTGATAAGTGATGAAAATGATGATGATTTGAATGATGTGAATTAGTTGTGGCTATCGAAGTATATGTAAATGCTTAAGACGTATATGTAAATGATGATGATGATGCCTAGGCACAGTGGATGGGTAACACTGTCACTGATGTCCGACAGCCGTCGGGTACCGCGATTCTATGTATGATGAATCCATCGTAAATGATGAATGATGTACGATAGTCACCATTAATGAACTGAATTCACTAAAGGAATGATGAATGATGAATGACGATTAATGATGAACTGTTTTGACATGTAACGATTTCATATGACACGTTTACATTACGCTTTTAAAGTTCATGAAATGAATGTTGATTATGGTATTTTTCACTGCTGTGTGTCATGTATATGTACATGATATTTCTGGTACAGGTGTGTTGAGTCTTTAGACTCACTAGGCGTGTGTGATGCAGGTGAGCAGGATATTGAGGGGACTGGAGGTGCCGAACTCTGAGTAGGTAGACCTGGTGGGGCAACACGACCTGAGGACCACATGTTTTTCCGCACATTTATGTTTTTACTGAGTATTTTTTACATACGCTGTTTTATTTCACTGATGAATGTTAGGATTTTACTTGTTTATGTTTCCATTATATTTTATTGGCAAACACTACAATTTATTTCAAATAGTATTTTAAGTAGGGCTGCATGCATGCAAAATATTCAAACGCCTATTTTCAAAATGTGAGCTTTAAAAAAAATATATATTTCCGCCTTCGTAAATAAGTATTTTCCAGCTGACGTCAGGGACCGCCTGACGAGCGAGTTTATAAGCCTCCGTCAGGGGGACTCATATGTGGCAGAGTTTATCCGCAAATTCGATAGGGGCAGCCATTTTGTGCCCATGATAGCGAGAGATGCCGCCTAGAAGCTGAGGCATTTCTTAGACGGACTGAGACCCACTCTTCGTCAGGACGTCATGATGATGAGGCTGGCAAGTTATGATGAGGCCACCGTCTGTGCTTTTCAGGCGGAGCAAGCGCTGCGAGACATAGATTTTGAGATGCAAAGGAAACGGCATCAGACTCAGTCCAGTTCCCAGCCTTAGAAGAAACAGTTCTCAGGGCCACCGAGACAGCAGGGGCAGCAGAAGCCCCAAGGTCAGTTTAGGAGGCCCCAGCAGTAGAGACCCCCTCAGGCGCCAGATGACAAGCAGCCATGCCCGCAGTGCAGCAAGTTCCATGTCGGCAAGTGCTTATGGGGGACCTACATATGCTTCGTTTGTGGACAGAAGGGCCACAAAGCAGTTGACTGCCCAAAGAACAAGAGTCCCACTACTGGCCGAGCATATGTGATGCATGCCGAGGAGGACGAGGTAGAGCCAGACTCGACATTGATTACTGGTAACACTTAGGTTTAAGATTTTACTTTATCGCATAACTGCATGGATTTTATGAATGCATGAGAATTAAATCATGGGATTGATAACATAGAAGAAATTAGGATGCATGTTCTACCTAGTTGGGATTAAGAATTTAATTGTTTTAATGGAGAATGTTAGGGCTTAATTGCAATAACTGATAATTTGAGGACCTAATTGAAAAAATCGAGAATTTTGGGATTTGAATTCGAAAATGAGAAAGGGTCATATTGTAATTTCGAAAAGTTGAAGGACCAAAGTGAAATATTCGAAACTTTAAGGGGTTAATTTACGATTTTTGATTTTTGTGAAGATTAATTTCGAATTTTTGGGATCGATGTTTGGGTTAAATCTGTGATTTTTGAGGATTTTGGGTTAATTGCCGATAAGAAATTCCTTAAGTTCAACATTATTAGATTTGATGGTATGTTTTGTCACAGGAAGAATATTTATTGCAGGTGTAGCCACGCATGAATTGCTAGATTCAGGGGCTACACACTCGTTTATATCCGAATCTTTCATCAAGTGACTAGGAATCATAACAGTAGCGATGGATTCAGGGTTCAGAGTATCGATCACATCCGGGGATCAGATGTTCACTTTCCAGATCGTGAAGAAATTGGAGCTTCGGTTACAGAAGTATACGGTGCACACAGATTTGATAGTGCTACCATTACCGGAGTTCGACATCATCTTGGGTATGGATTGGCTATCTTCTCATGGTACAGTAATAGATTTTTGACAGAGGTCAATTTCTGTCAGACCGCCCAGTGGGAAGCCGTTTGTTTTCGAGGCAGCTAGACATCAGCAGATGCCGCAAGTCATTTCCTGCGTGTGTTAGAGGAAGCTTATCAAGAGAGGCTGCCAGGAATTCTTAGCCAGCATTGTATCAGTGACAGAGCCAGTCAGTCAGAGGCTCGAGGACGTGGATGTAGTCAGTGAGTTCTCCAGTGTGTTCTCTGACGATGTTTCAGGCATTCCACCAGACAGAGAGGTGGACTTCTCTATTGAGCTCATGCCAGGGACAATGCCGATATCTAAAGCACCCTACCGGTTAGCGCCTATAGAGAAGAAGGAGCTCAAAGATCAGATTCAGGATATGTTAGATAAGGGTTCATTCGCCCTAGTTTTTCTCCTTGGGACGCACCGGTTGTGTTTGTCAAAAAGAAGGATGGCAGCATGAGACTGTGTATTGACTACAGAAAGCTGAACAGAGTTATAGTCAAGAATAAGTATCCGCTGTTGAGGATTGAGGACTTGTTTGATCAGCTTCAGGGAGCATCAGTGTTCTCCAAGATAGATCTCCGATCCGGATACCATCAGCTTAAAGTGAGAGAGGCTGACGTGCACAAGACAGCCTTCTGGACGCGTTACGGGCACTACGAGTTTATGGTGATTCCTTTCGGTCTGACGAACGCGCCAGCGATCATCATGGATCTCATGAATCACGTGTTTCGGCCATATTTGGATTAATTCGGCATAGTTTCATTGACGATATTCTGATCTATTCGAGGAGCAGGGAGGAGCACAGTCAGCATCTGAGGACAGTACTGCAGACTCTACAGGATAGACGACTGTATGCCAAGTAAAGTAAGTGCGAGTTCTGTCTTGACAGGGTGGTATTCTTGGGCCATATTGTATCTCAGGATGGCATAGAGGTCGACCCAAACAAGGTAGAGGCAGTCAGAGATTGGCCAGTTCCTAAGAGCGTGACAAAGATCCGTAGTTTCTTGAGATTGGCAGGCTATTACAAGAAGTTCATTCAGAGCTTCTCTTCTATTGTGGTGCCTATGACCGTCTTGACGAAGAAGAATGCCTAGTTTATCTGGGGACCTGAGTGTCAGGAGAGCTTTGACAGACTGAAGCTAGCGTTGACCACTGCACCAGTACTAGCTATGCCATCGGCGCAGGGAGAGTTTGTGGTTTTTAAGGATGCATCTAAGCTTGGTTTGGGTGCGGTTCTGATGCAACAGGACAAAGTGATAGCCTACGTGTCCAGACAGCTGAAGGTCCATGAGAAGAATTATCCGACTCATGACCTCGAGCTAGCAGCACTGGTATTTGCCCTGAAAATCTGGAGACACTATCTATATGGGGAGAAGTGCATGATCTTCACATATCATAAGAGCCTGAAGTACTTCTTCACACAGAAAGAGCTGAACATGCGACAGAGGAGGTTTTTTGAGCTGGTGAAGGATTATGATTGACATTAGCTACCATTCGAGTAAGGCTAATGTGGTTGCGGACGATTTGAGCAGGAAGCAAGCGGTGATTGCTCATTTGTCAGTGCAGAGACCGCTGCAGGCTGAGATTAAGAGATTTGAGCTTGCAGTTTATGCTAGGGGCAAGGCCCCGAATATTTTTACTCTGACAGTATAGCCGAATCTGAGAGACATAATTCGAGAAGGGCAGACTTCTGACGAGCAGCTATAGAAGTGGAGGTAGAGGGACGAGACTAAGGGCCAGAGATTGTATACAGTTTTGGACGGCATAGTCAGATATAGGGACCGCCTATGGGTTCCTGAAAGTGATTCCCTTCGAGCAGATATCTTGATCGAGGCCCACAGCACCCCGTACTCCATCCATCTAGGGAGTACGAAGATGTATAAGGATATACAGACTCTGTATTGGTGGTCGGGCATGAAGCGGGATATTCTTCTATTCATCTCCGAGTGTTTGACTTGTCAGCAGGTAAAGGCAAAGCATCAGAGACCTGCAGGGAAGTTGAGACCACTCCCTATTGTGGAAATGGGAGAATATCACCATGGATTTTGAGTCAAGGCTTCCGAGGACTACTGAAGGATTTAATGTCATCTGGGTGATTGTTGATCGACTTACTAAGTCAGCTCATTTTCTACCGATCAAGAATACATTCACCATGACTCAGTAGCAGAGCTGTATATAAGAGAGATAGTCAGACTACACGGGATTCCAGTGTCCACCGTTTCAGACAGGGATCCGAGATTCACGTCTGTGTTCTGGAAGAGTCTCCATCAGGCGTTGGGTAAAAAGTTTCTGTTCAGTGATAGATGTGGTTTTTACATGTTTTATTGCATCAGTTTTGTGTGTGTTTGCATTGTGCATGCGTATATTTCATTTACATTTTGTTCGTTTTAGAGTAAGCGTATGCATATGATCATGTCTCACTTGTGCGTGATGAATTTGCAGGTAAAATGATCGGAAAACTGAAATCGGAGCAAAAAGTGCAAGCCAAGAAGACAATGGGCAGAAAGGCTAGCACCCGAGGGCTAGAATTTTACCGCTCGGGCGCGAGAGGTGATTTGAGAAACTAAATTCCAGAGAGCATGGCGCTCGGGCGGTAATATTCTACCGCCCGGGCGCGAGAAACGCCTTCCGAAGAGTTAACATACAGAAGACTCGACGTCCGGGTGGTGAAATCTTACTGCCCGAGCGCAAGTGCTGCACTTCCCAAGCAAGATTACAGAGGGTGTGGCGCTCGAGCGGTAATATTCTACCGCCCGAGCGCCACCTAATTTTGGAAAGATTTTTTTGACCAATTTATTCCCTTATTTCTGAATGGAAGATGATATGGAAGGGATTTTTTTGGATGAAAATTCAGACATTATTCAGCAGCCAAGGAGTCTAGAGAAGGAGAAAAAGCTTGGAGCAATTGCTTGAAGTTGAAGATTAGAGATTTCCGGGCATCGTTCTTCGCAGATTTCGTCACGGCTAGTATTTCGAGTTTATTTTCTCTTATTTAAACGTTGTTTTGCTTATTTCAATCATGACATCTTGTAGCTAATTTACAATATTTGTTGGGATTTAAGAGGATCCTACCCCGAAACTGATTTAGTTAATTCGTATTTCAATTGTTGTTTTATTCTTGATTATGCTACTGTTTCATTATAATTATTAAAGTATAGCTACATTTAATAATAATCTTATATTGCGATTGAGTTCGAGAAAATAGCTTGTGATAAGAACGAGTAGAATAGTCCGTTGATCTACAATTTACATAGACATATGAAATTGGATACACGTCGATAGTCATAGTCTGGTCGGGTGAAAACTAAGGGATTTCATAGATCGATATGCGATTCATTCTTGATAAATAATTAAAGACATTTAATTACTTCACTGAGTAGAATTAGTTTGGCATAGCTCGAGAGGACATGTTCAATTGAATAGGAAATCCTGTCGGAAGCATACATCACTATCGAACGAATTAATTAATTAACGAGGGCTATGTGAACTGCAATTCCCAACAAATCAATTTCTCATCGAAATCTATTTAAGTGGTTTAGAGTTTATATTTTAGCATTTAATTCTTGACTTGTTCATTGAGTTTTTATTTAATTTTAGTAGTCATAAACAACCATTCAAATTTCGTTGCTAAAGATTTGATAACTGAAAATAATAATTGCAAAATACAGTCTTCAGTGGAACGATACTTGTACTCGCGTACATTATACTATTACTTGACATCGTGCACTTGCGATTAATTTTCGAGCATACAAAATCATATTTTTATTAAGGATTCCACAGTGCGCATTTTGCTCGATCATTCAGCACTGCTTTTCATCCTCAGACAGACGAACATTCATAGAGGGTGATTCAGATTCTAGAGGACTTATTCCTGCATTATCGACTTCCAGGGCAGCTGGGAGCCGAAGTTATCTCTTGTGGAGTTCTCATACAACAACAGTTATCAGACATCGATAGGTATGGCTCCATACGAGGCACTGTACGGGAGGAAGTGTAGGTCGCCAGTCTATTCTGATGAGGTAGGAGAGCGAGCAGAGTTGGGTCCGGATATTGTCAGACAGACAGCAGAGTTAGTAGCCAAAATTCGGGACATGATGAAGACTGCACAGAGCCGCCAGAAAAGTTATGCAGGTCAGAGGCAGCGAGATCTTGAGTTCGTAGTAGGGGATCATGTTTTCCTGAAGGTCGCACCGATGAAAGGTGTGATGAGGTTCGGGAAGAAGGGCAAGCTCAGCCCTAGATTCATCGGACCATTCGAGATCCTAGAGAGAGTTGGGACACTTGCATACAGAGTTTCATTACCGCCGAATCTGGCGGGAGTTCATAACTTGTTCCACGTCTTTATACTGCAGAAGAACATGTCGAATCCTTCACATGTGTTGAATTATGAGCCACTTCAGCTGATACAACACCTATCATTCGAGGAGAAACCCACTCAGATATTGGACATGCAGGAGAAGAGGCTCCGGAACAAGGTGATCCAGACGGTCAATGTCAAGTGGCTGAATCATTCCAAGGAGGAGGCTACTTGGGAGAACGAGACCGAGATGAGGGGTCGCTACTCGGAGTTATTCGGTATGTTCTAAATTTCGAGGACGAAATTTTATTTAAGGGGGGGAGAGTTGTAAGGTTCAGGAATTTAATTCACGTAACCTGAATGCATGCAATCCAGGATTTTATTTAAATTATGTGTTTAATTATTTTTATAATTTTTATGCATAATTATTGCATGATAGAATTTAGTTCATGAAATTTTAAAAGTTCATGCATTAGGGTTTCTAGATGCATTTCGCGCTCAAACGAGAAACGTAGACCGGAGAATTATCAGGAAAATTATTTTTATTACATGATTAATTTTTATTAATTAATATAAGGTGTTTTCAATGTATTTTTCAAGACATAGGCTTTGTTGGGTATTTTTACCCGCCAGAGCATATTTTTTCAGCGGTACTCAAATTTTATCGAAACGGGAGACTTTTTGAGTTCGTGTATTATTTTCAAAAACTTACCAAAATGAAATACTTTTTGGGAGTTTTTTTAACTTAATGGGCTTACTTTTAAGCTTATTGAGCTTGAAACTCTTTTTTTTTAAAATTTTCTAAGGCCCATTATTTTGTTCTACCTATTTAATTAACACCTAAACACCCCCTAACCTAAAAATTAATCTCCACTCAGCCGACACCCTCTCATCTCAACCATATTCTCTTAGTTTCAGCACCTTCCACAGCTACAAGGCTTCAGCCAAGTGATTTCTTTCAAGAAAAATTCACCCGGCAACTTCCCGACGCTTGTTCTTCGACCTTCTCGCGCAAATATCATCAAGGCACGTTTGTTCTTTCCCTTGTTCATCATACACGCTGATATTATGCTTAAAGTTGTGTTAAAATATGTAAAAGCTACGGTCCATGCATATGAGTGCTTGGTATTGATATATGTGTAAACCATGGCATTTGTTTGTTGATTTCTAACGTTTTTTCATGTGACAGTGTAAGGGATTGTTGGCTGGGGACGCTAGGAGGCCGAGACAGGTCATGGTTGAAGGAAAATAGGGCTGGATTCGAGGCTTGAGGGAGAGTGATGTAGATCGAGGGATTGATTCCGTGACCGACCGAACTGAATAAACCTATAACCGATTTAATCGATTTTATTTCCGAATAACCGAACCGACCAAAATAATCATAGAAACTGAATTAACCGAACCGATTTTTAAATCGTACCTACCGAAATAACCGATATTAAATTTAAAAAATGCGAATTATAACCAAAAAAAAAGAAAAAAAAAGCATGAGTGCATGAGTATCTTGAACGATGCAAACTCGAAGATATTACAATCAAACTTGAAGATATTACGACCAAACATAAACGATACAAATTTGAAGATATTACAATCACCAAAATGTAAGCATGAGTGCATGACTATCTTGAAGGAAATAAAGTCTCTCATTATAATATTATTGTGCAATAGTTGGAGAGCTTTTCTTCATCAAGTTTGATTTTAAGAAAAGGAAACCGCTGCTCCATCATAGTTTGAATGGGTGTTGGACCGTGAAAATTCCTCCAAAACCATCTACTTTTATGCTTGTCGTGGCGCGACATTACTTGGATTATGTTCTTCTCAGCATTTCCCACATAATCTGCAGGTCCTCGTGTCCACAACTTTGAATGTCATTATGCAGTTTTAGAAGCCCGGCACCTCAAGAAACCAAAAGTCCAAAAAACACGAAAAAGAACATAAGATAAGATGCGTTAAACAAAGTTTATCGTAGAAAAATGTATTAGCATCAGCCATGGTTGGACATAGAACAATGTTCGAGAAGTAAGAATTCAGAAGATGAAACAGAGAGCATAAATTCTGTTGTCAAACAAACAGCAGAAATGATATTTAAGAAAACAAAGCCAATCCCATGAACTTTAATAGATAATTATTTGACTTGTTATACACATAAGTATCTCATCTTAAGACAATACTGAATAAATCAAAGCAAACCTACGAAAAGAACACATACTTTAGTTTTATCAAAACTTAGAATAGGACATATTTATGCAAATTACGTAAATCACCAAGAAAAAAGCAAAGTAAAATTTAAGCTTGTTCTAGAATTCAAGCTTGATGTACAATCTTCTCATCATAATAAAATACATGACAAAACATATCATTAATCATTCTAACTTACGTATTTCATTTATGATTTATCCACGAGTATTGTTGAGGAAGATGAGTCCAACCCAATTTTCGCTATCTCTGAAAAAGAAAGAAAGAAATTATAACTATAACATTTTTATTAAAAAAAAATTATGATCTTCTAGGTTTTACATATCCTCCAAAGTCTCTTCAAAATTAATTGGTATTGAGCATGAACGAAGCCAATCTTGTGTGCAAATAAGGCTTTCCACTATCTTAGGAGTCAGTAAACTCCTAAAACAATCAAGTACTTGGCCACCAGTACTAAAAGCAGATTCTGAAGCAACAGTTGATATTTGAATAGCCAACACATCATGAGTAACTTCAGAAAGTATGGGAAATCTATGACAATTTTGCTTCCATCATCCCAAAATATCAAAATATTCAGAATACTCCTCAACCATCTCATTTAGATATCTATCCAATTCTGAAATATTACCATACCAAAACTCTGTGCCTTTTGTTTTTTGTACTTCTCAAGAATTGAATGTCTTTTTAAATCTGTTTGACTTGCACTTTTTTGCTCAACGTCACTTATTTGTTGAATAGATAACACTTTTGATTTGCTTCCTTGAGGCTTCATCTTCTCCTTGTAATTTTTATACAAAGAAAGCAAAGTTTTTTTTACTGTCTTTCCTACTCTTGCACCCATTTCATATCCATACAATTCAAACAACATAAATTCAACAAAATCCAATTTGTGTCTTGGATCGAGCACCACCGCAACATAGAGTAAATTATTCATTTTCTCGGGATCTCCCCAGTACTTGTCAAATTTTTTTTTTCATTTTAATTCCCATAGAATATACACCAAAATCGTCACTTTCTTTCCAGTCTTTCAATATTGTGTGAATGAAACTAATGTTATGTGCAAAAGTATTGGATGTGACATACAATGAACCTGAAACTTTCAAAGTTAGTTAATAAAATATTTGCAATAAAGTAGCAAAAGTCCTAACATTTTCCCAATCGGCACTAGTAGGCCTCCCATCAAAAGTTCTCATTTCTTTTTTAGGTTTACCATCTGCACCGAATACCACCTCTCCATCATCATTCACAACATCAATCCATCTTGTGAGTTGAAGATCCAATTTATAACATGGATCTTGTTCATCAAATCTTTCAAAAGCCTTTTCAAATTTTTGAGCTACATTCAACATCAAGAAAGTTGAGTTTCATCTTGTTGATACGTCAAGACATAAAGAATTCTTGCTTTCATTTTTTTCAATATTCACACATTCTTTAAACTTGTTTAATCTAGAAGGAGATTGTTTAACATATTTCACTGCATCTCTGACCCTTCTCACTGAATCACTCATATCTTTCAAGCCATCAACAACAATCAAATTGATTATATGAGCTACACACCTCATATGAATGCACTCTCCCTTTAAGATAGTAGAATCCCAATTTGCCATCTTTTTTTTTCAAATTACTAATTGCGACATCATTTGAACTTGCATTGTCAACTGTAATCGTCAAAATTTTGTCAATTCCCCAATCCCTTAAGCATGTCTCAATTGCTAAACTAATGGACTCACCTTTATGACTTGTAACTGGACAAAAATTGATAATCTTTTTTGTAAAGTCCAATTTTTATCGATAAAGTGAGCTGTTAGACACACATAATTGATCTTTTGAATCGATGTCCATGTATCTGTTGTCAAACAAACTCTTTGTGATGAATTTTTTAAGAAACTTTTTAACATTTCTATCTCAACTTTATATAAATCAACAATATCACGTGCAACTGTCCATCTTGAAGGGATTCGAAACTTTGGACATGTTATAGCCATAAACAGTTTAAATCCATCCCCTTCTATAAATTTGAAAGGGAGTTCATCAACCACAATCATTCTAGTCAAAGCTTTCCTACATACTTCTTGATCAAATTTCCAAGTAGTTAAACACGCCTCACTGTCTTTTGCACCTTGTTGTAGACTTAATTGTGCTTGATTTGTCTCAATAACATGTGGGTTTTTTCTACATGAATATTTATGTTCCCTCAAACTCGTTGTTCCATTTTTATATGGATCACAATAAAATTCCTTCTCACAATACTTGCATTTAGCTTTAGTTTGTTTCATTTTCAGAATTGGAAAATTTTGTGAAATGCTCTCATACCTCACTTCTTGGTTTCATTGCTTTTCGTTTGGTTGCCTTCACTTTAGAATTCACACATGTTTCTATTCCAGTTGAAGGTTGTGAAATGGAACAACTATCATCAATATCCATAATTGATATATCTTCTTGCCTAGACATCTACAATTAAATCATAACATTTTTCATCAAAATAACAAATAACAAATCAATCTTGAAAAGTAAATCAATTTTTGGCATAAAAAATAACGTTTAATATGTAGCTTGGTTTACTTAAAAATTTGAGTGAGCCATTCTTTATCAGTGTTACCGTATGAATATAATATTCTTGCCGAAAATGAAAATTTTGATTAGCTCATAGTATGTTATTGGAAAACATGGCAGGATAACGTTCGAAGCCTTTCATTTCTATGACATACAAACACTACAATCTATGTGCAGTGTTTGTACTATAAATGAAAAACTTAAGATTTAATCCTAAAAAGACTAAACAAACCAACGCAACACAAGTACACAACAATGACAGAAGAATCAATAAAACCAACATTGTCACCTCTGGCTCACCAGCTTATTTTCGTTCTTGAACAGCCCGCTCAGCACTTGCCTCCCGCACTCATTCGTTAGCTTCGAAATACATCTCTGTGACAAGTAATAGAATACGGGGTATTGTTCTGCGTGAAATTTCCTTCGCTTAAGATGCCTTCCAAAATGAAAAATTACAGGCTATCTCAATTCTCACGCAATGTTAGGTATTAGGTCAAATGAAACTTATAATGGGTTGACAAGTTTGGCCCATATATGAAAAATTGGGCTTCTTTACAAATGAATTTCTAATTACCCATAAACAATTTAAATTAATATAAATGATAAATCGGTTTTTTTGGTTTAACCGAATTTTTCAAATTAAAACCGAAACCGAATTGAATTAACCGATTTTTTAAAATTTCAAAACCGAACTTCCGAATTAGCCGAATCGATTTTTCTAAATAATTCGATTCGGTCGGTTAATTCGGTTAAACCGAAATTTTGCAGACCTCAACTCCTAGTCGAGGTCACTGAAGATTGCAGACATGTCCCTTGATTTCAATTTTCATCCTAAGTGTCAATCTTTCGGGATTACACACTTGCAATATGCAGAAGATTTATTTCTCATGTCAAGAGGCAACACTGGAAGTATTGTCATTCTGATGTAGTGTCTCTCACAATTCATCAATATGAATGGTCTTTGTGAAAATGTGAAACGTCCATTACTTTTAACTTTAAAAATATAAATAAATACTATGAATTTTTTTATATATATAAATATTTTCTTCTATCCTCAAAACCCTCCAGCATAAAAATAATATTTAAAAACTCAAATGCATAAAAATCTATACATCGTCGCCCACAAAATAGTACTTCAATTTTAAAATAATCCAACGACTAAACTTCAAAATAAACATAAAATCTTTAAATAAATAATCTTCAAAATCTTTTACTATTCTTATAGAAACTAATTTTAATAGATCTAATATTACAACACATAGATCTATAAAATGAAAAGAAATTGAATTTCCGAAAAACTAGATAATTGAACAAGCTGTTCCCAGAAATCCTATTATAAATAGAGATTTACAACAAGTTATACAAAATAATGAAGGATCTATTCAAATACAGTTTAATAATGAACAAAGAAGATTATTACCATCTTCTGTTTATGCTAGATCAAGATCTAGTCATTCTTTTATCTCACCTTTAGATGATATGGTTGATATTTCTCAAACTTCTAGAGCGTCAACTTCTCAAATAAGAGAAGAAATAGAATCTTCAGCAAAAGATTTAATTACTAATCAAAATAACATTGTTCATCAAAGTAACTTTAAAAAAGTTAGAGAAACTGATACAGTTTCATAAATGAATTTTACTATTTAATGGATAAAAATCAAAAATTTGTTTTACTAAAGGATCTCTGCTAGAGCGAAGATCAGTACATAATTTTATCAACCCAAATGAGAATCTTTCAGAGATTGATATTTTAAAAGTTTCTCTGAACAAGAATTTGAATATATTGTTACAGAATTTTATAAATACTATGAAAACCAAAATAAATTAATATAATACATATTGTTCCTTGGTTTTTTAAAAAATTTATTATAGATTATATTTCTATTCTTGAAAGAAATTATAAACTTTCTTCTAGACAGATTCAAAGATCTGTTTATCCTTCTCAGCAATCTTTTATTATAGAAAAAAATAATAAAGTTTTAAATTTTACTGCTTTTTCAAAATTATTTGATAATGATATATTACAAATAACTGTGAAACATATTAATCAGATAATTGAAAAACATAATTATACAAATTTATATCTTACGATAATAGGAGAAGAAATAGTTTTTCTTAAAGATCGAATTGATAAAATTACATTAGCTATTAATCAAATTAAACTAGATGTTCATATACAAACTAAAGAAGAAACTAATATTATTTCTATTGCAACTTCTTCTATTCAATCCCCTCCAAAAATAAAAAATTTTAAATTCAAGTCTTCTGTTTCTAATATAGAAATATTATTAGAAGAAAAATTTAAAAATATTAATTTAAATACTCTTAATAAAGAGTTTGAAAATAATCCTTCTGATGAAGAAATAACTAAAATAAAATGGGCAGATAAACCTACTTAAACCAAATATTATTATGATAGACCTACTCCCATGGATGTTCTTTCTGAAAAACAAGAATATATCTTTTCTAATAGTTATAATAGTTATAATGAGAAAAATATTTATGAATGGAATATTGATAGTTTTAGTGATAAACAAAATTTTCATCTAATAAATGATTTTTTTTGAAAAATATTTATTTATTCTTTAAAATTTTGATAAACAAATAGTATATGATTTTTAATATCATTTTCTACTTTTTTTATTGATAACATTTCAACTCATTCAATATATCGAATGATAAATAATTCAATTTGACGATAAGATTGTTATCGTTATTTGAATATGATCTCAAATCATATAATTTTTTTTTATTAATTATTATATCAATAATTTTAAATAATTATTTAAAATTTCCTACTCAATAACTTTAATAGTTAATGCATCGCACGAGATAATTATTAGTAGATAATTTAAAATGGGAGTGAAAGATAACATTAAACTTTTTGATTTTTCTGAATAATTAGGATACTTTTTGTTTTTTGGGTTTATTTGGATATTTACCTTCGGAAATTGAAAAAAAAACAAAAAGGGTATCGTAGGTAGGGTTGACAACTTTCCCCATGGGTTTGGGGCCCACGAGGAAAATTCGAAACGGGATGGGGATCTCCGATTTTTTCGGGTTTGGGTTCGGGTTCCAGGATTTTTTTAAATCCCCGATGTAGTTCGGGAATGGGGATAGTGGCGGGTATGAGATTACTATCCCCATCCCCGAAATCCCCGAACCCGCTATGAAAATAATATCAATAATAAAATAATAGTATTATTAGTATTAATAATATAATAATATTATTTTTTAAAATATTAATATTATTAATATTGATATTTATATTAATATTAATATTATTTCTAATAATAATAGATAATAATAAGTTTTTGTTTGAGAAAATCTTCGAATCCGTCGTCGTCTTGTCATTTTAATATTTTTGAAACAGGGATGGAGACGGAGATGAGAAGTTGATCCCCGAAATTTAATCGCCAAACCCGAAAAAGCGGGGATATGGACGAGTATGGGATGGATATGGAATTCGATGATTACACATAATAAATAAATAATGAAAAAAAGTTAATTGGATTGACTCCTACAGGCACAAGAGAGCCGCGCTTCTCATCGAAGAAATCGAGTTTAATCCAACTGAAGAAGATGAAGATTACTGTAATGACTGCCGACGAGCAAATTCTTACGTTAGATGTGGATCGTGATGAATCTGTAATTTTCTTCTGGTTACTCTTAAATTCTAATTCTTTGTTTTGGACATGGTTTGATTAAGAAAAGACTCCCTCCCTTTAGTTCATTTTTATTTTTGTCAATGTTCGATTTTTATCTCTTTAATCTCAGGTTGAGAATCTGAAAGCTCTTCTGGAAGTCGAGGTTTGACTAAATCTACCCTTTTAAGTTTCTGTTTTGCGATCTGTTTGCTGAAATTTGATTGCAAATTATTGGAACGTTGAATTCACAGACAAAGATTCCACTCCAGCAGCAACAGTTGCTGTATAATGGTAGAGAGATGAGGAATGCGGAGAAATTGGGTGTTCTTGGTGTTGGTGATGGAGATTTGGTCATGATGGTCTCTAAAGCTTCATCTTCTCGTCCCAGGTTGGTGCCCTTTAATAAGTTTGAATTATGATTTATAGTGCATTCCCTTTTAGTAATATATAATCCTATTCAAGTTCAGAAGTATTTTTTCAATACATTCTGGCTGGTCTTCCTTCCCCTTCACTTGGAAATTAAGTTGATGTTTTTGTTGTGACCTGTTGTAGAGCATCTGTAAATGAAGCGGCTTTCAATCCTGATGGTTCAGCTGTAAATCCCTCCTCATTCCAGCAGCAGTTACGAGGCGATTCCAATATAATGACCCAGTTGTTTCAGGTATGGAAAACTCTGTTCTTTACTGCCTACTCACTTTCAGTCTATTTAAAGGATGCTCCGCAAAATTTGAACTCTGGATCCAGTGTCAATTGTTCAATCCCTATCAACAAAAGCGAGAAGAGAATAGGAATACATATAAGATGTAACTTAATGTAAAAATTCAAATGATTGGATCAATGGAGTCTGCCTTCATCTATGGATCGAGTTATTGAATCCGCATGTTTAGGGGCTACAGGAATTTTCGTACTTTTCTTCGTATCCTCATAGTATGCTTAACTGCTCGTCTGATGATAAAGAGCTTGCCATAGTGAAAAGCATATGGGCGCAACATTGGTTATATCTCATGAAAATGAAATGTAGGATCACTACTCTTTATGGTACCTGTATGGATTATGTTTCCTGCTGAAAAAAATTCCCCTTTTAGTGGCTCAAGAGTAGATGAAATTATGTAGGGGGTGAACACCAATTTCAATTAATTCTTAATGATGACCTAGTAGTTTTACTCACAAGTATTTTCTTTGTTCCGCCGATAATTTTTGAAGATGCTAAGTTGTTGCTTGTGGCTTTGAAATTTGAATAAAATATATTATACATATAATTTCATGGATTATTTTGGTGTTTTTTCTTTTTTCCATAGCTAACATGAAATGATTTATTTATAATTATTTATATGCCAACTGTTAGAGCGATCCTGAGTTAGCACAAGCTATTCTTGGAAATGATCTCGACAAGTTGCAAGGCCTTTTACGTGCACGCAATCTCCAGAGAACTGAATTACGGCGTCAACAAGAAGAGGAGATGGTAATAAAATCCCGTCTGATGCACCCTTGTAGTTCTTCTCATGGATTCTAATTAGTTGTGAACGATTGGTTTAATTTTTATCCATCACAAGTCACTAGGTCGTGATATTTACATGATGACTCACACGTTAGAATTTAAGTTTCATTTTATTTGTCTCCAGGCTGAATAATATTCCTTTTGCACAATACATTGATTAGGTTGAAGTACGGTTTTGTCACTTGAATGTGTAATTGTTTTCCAGATCCAAAAAAATGTAAAGAGGATATCCTGAAAGAAGTTGTTTCTTTTGTTTTACCATTCGCATGTATCTACATAATTATTAATTTGCCTTGAGGTAGTTGCTTCCTATGTCTTTGGGTGTTATAAAGACGGGCTTTCTTATATCTTAAGATCCAGCCCTACTGTTGTTTATGCATTGTTTTGCAGGGAAATTTTGTTTCAATAATTTTGTTACATATATACTTTGATAATAATTGGAGGTTCAAAGTTGGAACTTAAGCATTACACTTTTTTGTATAAATTTTTGTCCTGAGATTTTTTCTTTGCATTCTCTTGTCATATAAGGGAATGAACAGCAGACATAATGTCTGTTGAATTGTTTTTATTGTGTCTGATTAGATTTTCTTGCACTTTTATTTCCCAAGCTAATTTTCTCGAAGATTTTCTTGATATAGGCTTTACTGTATGCTGACCCATTTGATGTGGACACACAAAGGAAAATTGAAGCTGCCATTCGCCAGGTACATTGTTTCCTTCCTCGCTGTTATTAGGTGTCTTTATTTGATGTTAACTGTCTTGGGTTGTCCATTATGAGTTCAATGTTCTTTTTTTTTTTGGTTTCTGCAAGATTTTACCGTAAATTTGTATTTAGTTAGGCTTGTCAAAAAATTGTTTTCTGATTTTAAACCTTATAAATCTTATCTTTCATGCTACTTTCCTCATGTTAAATATTATATCTTCACCAAGGTTCCAAGGATTGACAGATTTTTCAGTGTACCACATGATTATTTTGGTTACCATATTTCAATTAAGTTTTATCGTTTACCTTTAGGATTGAGGTAGCTGCTGAAGGCTTTACTTTGAATTGTTGTTTGTATAATATTTGTCGCATTTTGTGTCGGGTATGTGGGGAAGGACCATGCCAAAGAACTTTGTTTCTGTTATCTGTAATACAATAATATTTTTTGTGTTGAAATCTCAAGGCTTTTTTATCTTCGTAATAGTA
Organism: Primulina huaijiensis; assembly: GCF_012295235.1. NCBI lineage: Eukaryota > Viridiplantae > Streptophyta > Magnoliopsida > Lamiales > Gesneriaceae > Primulina > Primulina huaijiensis. Next base: position 8,728,646 of record NC_133306.1, read on the forward strand.
ATTTTGGTTCAAATATGATTTTCTGTGCTTTATTGTTCATTGGGACTCTTTATGGGTGTTCATGGAAAACACTGTGAATTTGTAGTAGAAACTTTCCCTTTTTTGGTATACGGCTTTTTGAATTACTCTATTCATGGCTTTTGATAAGAGGTAATAATAATTAATGGTTTTCTACTAATTGCATTTGTGGTTGACAGAAAGGCATTGACGAGAACTGGGCTGCTGCGTTGGAATACAACCCTGAAGCTTTTGCAAGAGTGGTATGCTTGTCTTTTTGCCGTGCATTTTACTCTCGATGATGACTAAACCTTGGTTTCTTTTCAGGTAATGTTGTACGTTGACATGGAAGTTAATGGTGTTCCGTTGAAGGTACCGACTTGGTAAAGTAGTATGATTTTACAATCTGTGAACCAAAAGGAAGCCATCGATGTGTATTTTGGCACACAAATGCTAGGTTTTATATGAGCGTGATCATGTGTTAATGTGTAGCCGCTGAACAGTATACAGTTGTGTAGTTTAGACCTGTCCTTTCGTCCCTGTAGAGAAATGGAAACTAAATCAATTATTTGTACAAAATTATTATGAAATATTTTATAGCTAATATGTTGAGTTATTTTAGGATATGTAATATTCTGTAGCATTAGTTTAGGCTGCTGGCTGAGTATATAATGAAGTTCCTTGTATCATAATGTATGTGAGAAAAGAATTACATTACAGATAGTCAATACAATGTCTATTATTCTCATGCATTCTGAAGAAATACAGACTTTTTCTTCTTATTTCCATAACAATATGCAGTCCAAAGATATAGTTGATGTGATCCCATCAACTAAGGAAACAATATAGCACAAAATAATGAAACAAAATAACCAAAATCAAATCTAAATCAATCTAAATCTAATCAAATCAAATCTAAATCCTAATCAAATCTAAATCTTAAATAGAATATTCTTTTACACTCCCCCTCAAGCTGGGTTGTATATATCATGCAAACCAAGCTTGGAGTTTAATTCATCGAAAGCAGCTCTTGGAAGTGCTTTGGTGAGAACGTCAGCAATCTACTATTGTGTTGGAACATAACTGAGTTGAACAATTCTTTTGTTCACCTTCTCTGATATGAAATGTCTATCGATCTCAATATGTTTAGTTCTGTCATGATGAACAGGATTCTTGGCTATGCTGGTAGCAACTTGACTGTCACTAAACATCTGGTAGCCCCATTAATATTCTTGATGCGTGCGGGTCCCTAGATATCACCATGACTTATAGAGAACAGAGATGAAGGGTTGTATTGTAAGCTCGGATATATACTTCTTGTATGTTTGACAAGTTGACAAATTTCATATTGGTAAGCGCTTGAACTTTTATTAATGAATATATTGGGAAACAACTTTCCTATATAATCAAAGTTAGGATGACCAAGGCGAAGATGTCATAACATAACTTGGCTTTCAACAGACGCTAAATTAGGAAAAGGCACAGAATTTGGGAAACACTTGACTGAATTTGATGCATGACCAAGGTCTTGTGAGTGAACTTGTCTACTGAAGAGATTATTTCCTTTGAGTAAATACAGGCCATCATGCATCTCAGCACTGCCAATCAACTTCCCTGAATCCACTGCCTGAAAATCACAAAGATTGGAATAAAACTTAGTCACACAGTTAAGATCCCGCGTAAGTCGACTGATAGAAATCAAATTACAATTCAATTTTGGAACATAAAGAACAGAAGAAAGTTGAAGGTCCCTTGTCAATTGAATTGATCGTATTCCTGCCACAGGTGATAAAGAGCCATCAGCTATTCGTACTCTAGAATTAATCGTGCACGGCTGATAATTTTTTAGGAGGCTGGAGTCTCCAGTCATATGATTTGAGGCCCCTGAGTCGATTATTCATGGCTGTAATGATTTATTTTTGACAATATGAGCATAGGACATGATACCTTGGTGTGCAAGAAGCACTGTGTGTGACTTGGCAGGTGCGTGGGATGATTGTCCGGGGCTCAATGTTTGATTTAGCATTTTCTGCAATGTCTCTTTTGCTCTCTGGTGAAAGGACTACCCTCGGTACCAATCTCTGTGGTAGTAGCATTATTTGCACGGGTTTTTCTCTCAACCCAAGTGTTGGATGGCTTCCAATCTACTGGTTTGCCGTGTAATTTCCAGCAAGTAGCCTTGACATGACTCAGTTTCTTGCAATGGTCACACCAGGGTCGTCCTTTGCCAGACCTATTGGGTTGAGGAGTTGTGGGTGAATAAAGCCGAGCCTTCCACTGCAGGTTTACTTTCTGTTAACATCAGCCTTTTCCTACTTTTCTCTCTCCTAACTTCTGCAAATGCCTCTCTAAGGTTAGGAAAGGGCTTGATTCCCATGACTCCACCTCTGACTTCATCTAGGTCCCTGTTTAGGCCAAAGAGAAATCGAACTGTCCTTTTCTGCTCAACTATCTTCTTATACAATGTAGATTCATTAACACACTTCCAAAAATATACTTCGTGTAGGTCTAGTTGCAGCCAGTAGCGTGTGAGAGTGTTAAAGTACTAAGTAACGCTCATATCCCCTTGTTTAATATCATACAGTCTCATCTCAACCTCAAGTAGTTCAGAGGTATTTTCTGTGCTTGAATATGTTTCATGTGCCACTTCCCATATGTCCTTGGCTGTTTTGTGAAGTAGGAAATTTTCTCCGACTTCAGTAGTCATGGAATTTATCAGCCAAGACATAACAAGGTGATCATCAATCTTCCAGGATCGGTGTTTGGGATCCGTAGTCTGCTGAGCTGCGGTTTCACCCGTGAGATGTTCATCCTTCACTCTACTGCAAATATACATGAACGCAGATTGTGACCATTGAAGATAATTCTGGCCATGGAGTTTGTGGTTTGTAACAATATTAGAGAAGTCAGGGATGGAGGAGATTGGGGAATTGACTTCGGAGGAAGTGACTTACGAAGAAGATGTATTTGATGTCATGCCGTATTTGGTGCCGTATTTAGTCATGAGTATGGCCGGATGAATGAGGATGGAATGAGGATGAAAAAAAAGGGTAAGGACTGTCGGACGAATAAGAGTGAAAAGAGACAGATGAAGACCGAATGAGGACTGCCGGACGAGAGTGAAAGAGGCGGCTAGGGACGGCTAGAATACCGAAATCGGCTCTGATAACATGAAGAAATACATACTTTTTCTTCTTATTCCCATAACAATATGCAGTCCAAATATATAGTTGATGTGATCCCATCAACTAAGGAAACAAAATAGCACAAAATAAGAAAACATAATAACCAAAATCAAATCTAAATCAATCTAAATCTAATTAAATCTAAATCTTAAATAGAATATTTTTCTGCACATTCATATTTATTTGTTTCGATCTGTCCATATGGTATTAGAGCTGTAAGGCTTTGATAACGCCATTAGGGACCTTGTGAAGGAGCGAACCCCCTCTGGGCTTGAAGAACAATACTCATACGTACCTTGTGAAGAGCTGATAACACATGGGCGTCAAATCCGATGCACCTGTAGAGCCTGAGAAGACATGATAATGTCTAGGTCAAATGAGGAGAAAAGTCAGAAGTTTCCAACCAGATTATGGGCCCAAAATCACAAAAGATGTATACAGTAAACCCTAATGGGCTTGAGAATTCATCTATCCATCTCACCATTCATAAATTGAATGATAAAAACTTTCTAGAATGGGCCCAGTAAATTGGTTATTGATGGTAAAGGCAGACTGGGCTATTTGACGAGAGAGACATCAGAGCCTGAAAATAAGGATTCAAGGTGGAATTCATGGAACAGAGAATTCCATGGTGATTGCATGGCTGATATTCCATGGAACCATTAATCGGGAAAACCACTGCGAATGACTTCTGGGATGCTGTGAGGGAGAAGTACTTTGGTTTAGAGAATTCTTCCCAGATTTTTTAGCTCAAAACCACACTATAGAACTCCAAGCAAAGGGAAAAAAATGTGATTGACTGTTACAACGAGATGTGGACATTATGGGAGGAGCTAGACCTGTGTTATGAAGATACTTGGGAATGCAAGAATGACAACATAACATACCAGAATCAGGTATATGTTTTTCTTGCTGGGCTAAATCGAGACCTAGATGATGTGCATGGCAAGATTCTGAGGAGGACATCTCTGCCATCACTCGATGAAGTCTTTGCAGAAGTAAAGAGAGAAGATGGCAGACGAAGGGTAATGCTAAGGGACAAGTCCTTGCCTGCAACTGAAGTGTTGGCCTTGGTGTCAAAAAAAACAAGCAGGTTTGCTAGCAACTAGCAGTTTCGACCAGGCCAGAAAGGGGAGGGAATCAAGTGCGAATGCAGTGGCAAACCAAACAACACAAAGGAAACTTGTTGGAATTTGCATGGTAAACCACCGAATTGGAAGCCAAAATTTTCCAAGCCAAAGGGTCGTGAACCTAGAGCAAATCAATCTGGAACCGAGGAAGAAGCCAGGGTCACACCAGGGACACCTTCTTTCAGTAAGGAACAGTTAGATCAATTGTATAAACTTTTCCAGTCCACCTCTGCGCCATCCTCTAGTTCCCTAGCCCAGCAAGGTAATCTGTTTCAGCACATGGCTTTCATGCATCCATTTTATCCGGAGATCCATGGGTTAAAGATTCCGGGGCTATTGATCACATGACAGGTTCGTCTAAGCTTTTATTCTCTTACACTCCATGTGCAGGAAACAAGAAAATAAGAATAGCCGATGGCTCTTTAGAATCTTGAACCTCCACAATATTTTCCATGTCCCTAATCTGTATTGTGATTTATTCAAGGTTTTAAAAATCGCTAGGCGCTAGTTGGGCGCTAGACCATTGCCCAAAGCTTAGGCCGCCTCGGCGGGGACTAGGCGCCGCTAGTTAGATTCCAGGGTATCAAGAGACTTGTAATGGTTCTTAGAATAAATTTCAGCCCAAACTTGGTTAAAATCCAATTGACACATGGTTCATTCCTCCTACTTCTTTTGCTTACGGTGGGTTAGGATAATAGGTAATGCAAGAGAAATCAAAATAAAGAAAAAAATTACGTTTAGGGTCTGGCTCGATTTTCTTATGTGTGCAGAAGTAAGCAGACATAGAAGATGAAAGTGATGTGTTAGGGACAACGCAAACCAACAAATAGTGTTAAATTGGGCTTTCAATCCCAAAAAATTAGAAGCAGAAACCTATAATTCTTTCTATGTCGTGTTCGGTTTAATTAGGCGTTCAAAAATTAAAAAACCAAAAAAAATTCTCAAAAAAACTCTAAACGCTTAGGCCCGCCTAGGAGCCCCTTGCCGCCTAGGTTGGCTGCCTAGCACCTTTTCAATGTGGTCGAGTGGCGCCTAGCGCCTAGGAAATTCATAGGCGGCCGCCTAGCCCTAGTTTTAGAACACTGGATATATTGTCGATTAGTCAGTTAACTCGAGAGCTTAATTGTCACTTTCTCAAAATTCATGTGAATTTGATTCGGAATCAGGGATGATGATTGGCAGTGCTAGGGAAAAAAGGGGATTTTACTACTTTGAGAAGTTTGGCTCGCTTGTACAAGCTCTACAATCTATCATGGAACCAAGTTCAAGTAATGACGATATAATGTTATTGCATCGTAGACTAGGACATTCAAATTTCTCATGTGGAAACCTGTGTTTCTAGTCTTATTTAAGAATAAAAGCTTTATTGAATTCCAGTGTGAAGTGTGTCAATATGCTAAACATCATCGAACTACCTTTCCGGAACATTCATATTGAGCATCTACGCCTTTTTCACTTGTTCATAGTGATGTTTGGAGACCATTTAAAACTCCTACAATATCTGGAAAAAAATGGTTTATCATGTTTATTGATGATCCTACACGAATGACTTGGGTGTACTTATTTCCTGAAAAATCAGAAGCTGCACAAGTGTTGAAAATTTTTTATATTATGGTTCAGACGTAGTTTTTGAAAAATATTAAAGTGTTTCGTAGTGACAATGGGAAAGAGTACTTTAATTAGATTCTAGGGGCATTTTTTGTTCAAAAATGGGATAATTCATCAAAACTCATGTGTATGAACTCTCCAACAAAATGGTATAACAGAAAGGAAAAATAGACATCTCCTCGAAGTGGCTAGGTTTCTCATGTTCACTACTGGGGCACCCAAGTACTCTTCCATCCTTACTACTGTCTATTTGATTAATAAAATGCCATCTAGAATCTTGAATCTCAACTCACCTTTATCAATGTTTAAAAACCGTTTTTCCGTACCACACTTAGCCTCTGATTTATGAATTTGAGTTATTGAATGTATAGCCTTTTGTACATCTGCATGAGCGAGATAAGTTGGATCCCCAGGCATTAAAATATGTTTTCTTAGGGTATTCCCCTACGAAAAGGGATATAAATGTTTTGATCCTCGCACAAAAAGGTTTTTGTGACAATGGATGCCACGATCTTTGAGTCTCAAACCTATTTTACTTCTCTTCAGAGGGAGAACATACTTGAAGACTCGTTTGCTAGCCTTATTCCTCATAATAGAAGTCCCTCTGATGTCATAGTCGATATGAGTGTAGACCCACCAGTACCATCACCAGAGTTAGGGTCCACACAAGAAATTGAAAATGAGAGTATTTGATCATGTCTATGTGAGAAGACAACCTCAAAGGAAGCAATGCCCCGTGATTCCACACATCCATGAGTCTTAGCCAAGACAAGAATCTGACATCATTGTCTCTCAGCATTCAAATATGGAATCTAATTTATCTCATATTAACGTCGGATATTCCCATTGCACTTAGAAAAGGCACCAGAGCATGCACCCAACATCTGTTATCTAACCATATGTCCTACAAGAATATTTCTAAATCCTTTTCCAGTTTTATCTCTCAGTTACATTGTGTGGAGGTTTCTAAGTCTATACATGAGGCTCTAATTGTTCTAGATTGGAAGGAAGCTGTTCTTGAGGAGGTGAAAGCATTGAAAAAGAAAGAAACCCGGGAGCTAATAACTTTACCTATAAGAAAACAAATAGTGGGTTGTAAATGAATGTTCAATGTGAAACTTAACTCTGATGGGTCATTGGAGCGGTATAAAGCCAGACTTGTTGCCAAGGTATTTACTCAAACAAATTGGGTCGATTATCAGGAAACGTTTGCTTCTGTGGCAAACTTGAATACAATCAGGATTTTACTCTATGTAGCTGTGAATCTAGATTGGTCGCTACACCAACTGGATGTGGAAAACGCTACTCTCAATGGTAAATTTAAAATGGAAATGTATACGGAGGCTCCCCCCGACTTTGAAGATCAATTTGGAGGTGGTATGATTTGCAAGTTAAAAAAATCTCTCTATGGACTAACAATCAAATCACACAATGTTCATGAAACATACTGAGAGTGAAAAGGTGGTAGTTCTGATAGTATATGTTGATGACACAATTCTAACTGGAAGCGATGACATTAAAATAATCAGACTGAAAAAATGTCTTGCATCAGAATTTGAGGTCAAGGAATTGGATCCCTTGCATTATTTCTTGGGAATGGAAGTTGCCAGATCGAGAAAAAGAATTTATGTCTCACAAAGGAAATATATCTCAGACCTACTTGAAGAAATTGGGATGTTGAGGTAGGGAGATATCAATGACTTTTGGGGAAATTAATTTATGTTTCTCACACACGACCCAATATTGCATGTTCTGTGAGCATGGTGAGTCAATTCATGCACTCACCTTATGAGGAACATTTGGAAGCCATCTACAAGATCTTGAGATACTTGAAGAACACTCTTGGGAAAAAGGAATGCTGTTCAAAAATTGTAGTCAGAAGAGCATAGAGGGCTTTACATATGCTAATTGGATTGGATCAAATGTGGTAGATAGTCAACCTCGGCATGCAGCATGTTCATGTGGGGAAACCTAGTCAGCTGGAGAACCAAAAAACAAAGTGTTGTGGCTAGGAGCAGTGCTGAAGCAGAGCTGAGGGCTGTGGTGAATGGAGTATGTGAACTATTGTGGCAGAAGAGGGTTCTAGAAGATTTAAAATTAGAATGAGAAGTCCCAATGAAACCATTCTGTGATAACAAGTCAGCAATTAATATTGCAAACAATCCAGTCCAGCATGATCGAACTAAACATATTGAGATTGACCAACATTTTATCAAGGAAAAGTTGGAAAGTTGAGCAATATGTATGCCTTACATTACTACGGAACAACAGGTTGCAGATGGGTTCACTAAAGGTCACTTTCGACCTAAGTTTGAAGATTTCACTAGCAAGTCGGGCATGATAAATATCTTTGCGCCAACTTGAGGGGAGTGTGTCTAATAAACTAAATCTTTTTGTTTTTTTTTTAATAAGAAACGTCGTTATATTAGTATTATAAAAGATAATTGAAACTCCTATTACATCAACAACATATAAAGCTCCAATCCTTGACTAAATCTGAAACAGAGAAATTGTTGAATTCTGAATGCTTGCTAATCCAAACTGAAGCCTTAAATTTGATCTTTTCCCACCACTCTTCAGCTGATTCTGCTGTATCGTCGAAGATCCTACTATTTCGCTCCAACAAGATTGACCAAAATATACAACGGACTGTCACACTCCAAAAAATATTGCCTCTCTTGCCAATATCACGACCAATATCTAAAACAAACAATTTGCGCGTTGATCTTGGAACAACACACATTAGTCCCAACTCTTCTAGAGTTTTGGACCAAATACAAGTGAATGGACAATGCATAAGCATATGATCTCGAGTCTCTTCCTCTTTCCGGCAGAGTACACACCAATTCGAACATAGTGCACAAGTAGGTAATCTCTTTTGCAACGTAACACAAGTTGACAATTTACCCAGAGTTACGTTCCACGAGAATACCTGAACCTTTTGTGGGATTGGTACTTTCCATATATAATGAAAAGAAGGAAATAACGCATTGATCGGGAAGAAAAACTCAGAAAGATTTAATAGAAAAAGATCCTGAAGAATCCCCTTCCCAAACCCTGACATCTATACCATCCACAACCAACATAACATTATCTAAAGACCCTAACAAAGAAATCAACTCATTCACTTCCTCGTCACTCAAATCCCTACAGAAGTGCAAGACCCGGGATGAAGAAGAACGAGCTCCTTCTTCTGGAATGAACTGGATAATAGGCTTGTTATGAAGCGAAGAAATCTGAAATAAAGAAATAAAGATGGGTAAAGGTCATTGAAAGATGAATCTCCCCACCACTTATCTTTCCAAAATCTAATGATATTCCTTTTTTAGCCACCACCCTCACTAAATGATGGAAAACCGGGTAAGTTCGAGAAATCAATTCCCATGGGCTTCTGAATGTAACATTCCTTGCTAAACCCGCTTCCCATCCATTATCTTGCATTTCATATTTGTACATAAACTAAATCAATTTTTTGTACAAAATTATCAGGAACTATTTTATACCTAATATGTTGGGTTATTTTAGGATAGCTAATATTGTGTAGCATTAGTTTAGGCGGATAGCTGGGTATATAATGAAGCTCCTTGTAACAGAATGTGCACGAGAAAAGAATGACATTCCAGACAGTCAATACAATGTCTTTTATTCTCATGCATCTGTATTTCTTTGTTTTGATCTGTCCATAGTCTGAAACTCTCGTCAACCTAAAATATAAGCTCTATCGACATCACGGTTATTTGATCAACGATTTGTGCTTATTGATTGTTGAATACCAAGCATTCTCTTATTTAAAGAAAGAAGGCAAGCAATCATAGTTGTATTTATTTCAGGCTTTTGTTGATAGTGGGGCGCAATCGACAATTATATCTAAAAGTTGTGCAGAGCGTTGTGGGTAAGACGTGCTGAAATTAGGTGGTTCTTCAACTATTATATGAAAGAGAGTAATTCTGATTGGCATTTCCTCATTCTCCCAGATTGTTGAGGCTCTTGGATACAAGGTATAGGGGTATTGCTCATGGAGTTGGCCAGTCTGAGATTGTTGGTCGGATACATGTTGCCCCAATCAAGGTACGACACAAAATACATTGTTCATTTGGTTTTTTTCTCTTTTTCCTTGTCGGAGTTCAATCTCCTTTCTTTGATATTTTTATCCCCCTATGATGCTGATGCCTTTGTTCTTGCAACATTCCTCTGAATTTTAACATTTTTCTTTGTAACTTGCAGATAGGTAGCGTTTTTTATCCTTGCTCATTCACGGTGTTGGATTCTCCAAACATGGAATTTCTTTTTGGTCTGGATATGCTCCGCAAGCACCAAGTATTATCTTCACTCGTATTTTCAATAATTTGCATATTTTAATTTTTATGTAGATGTACTTTACAAACAATCATGTGCAGTGCATTATTGACCTAAAGGAGAATGTGCTCAGAGTTGGTGGAGGAGAGGTTGCGGTACCTTTTTTGGCAGGTTGATGTTTAAGATTTTGTGTTTATAAATTGCGCCTGAGGCTTACTTTTACATTGACGATGGGTCTCATTTTGTGGTTCTCCCTTGAGGAAATTAGTCTGAATTATCTTTTGCCAAATATATATTGAAATACAGAGAAGGATATTCCATCCCGCTTGTTGGATGAAGACCGGTATGCCAAGGAAGCTTCTAGCTCAGGGGCACAAGTAAGGGTTCACAAAATCTTGTAGTTCAGGTGTATTTTTACCTTCTCTCATTCTTTGATTGGTTGGTGATTGACATGACGTGTTCAATAATTTCCTCCGGTTGAATTTTTATTTTATTTTATTTATTATTATTTTTTTTTTGTAATTTAAGTTCAAAAGTTAAAGGATGGGGAATCAGCTGCCACAGATGTGGAGTTTGGATGAAAAAAAAAAGAAAAAATTATTCTCAAAATTTTTTATCAAATTATTTTTCTCATGCTTCAAATCAATTATTCAAAATATAATCATTACATTCTCATTCTTTTTATATTTATATTTTTCAAACTACTGTTTTGTTTCACAATTTTTTTTGATCACTTATTCAACTGTCGAAGTTATTATTCGAATAAATTTTAAATAAAATACAAAAAGTTTTAAAATCTTTAATCATGTTTGAAAAAGTTTCCCTGAAAACTTGAAAGTATGAGTGAGACTGGTTTACTGTGCAATAATAGTGCAATCTCAGGCTTCTAAGCCATAAAATAAGTTGCACATTTCCCACTAATTGTCCGGATGAGGAGCTTTTATTCTATTATATGCTAGGTTACCTCTCAATTTCCCTATAGGTTTGATTAATGTGGGGTTAGATGCATTCTTCAATGTTAAATCATTTGCAGCATGTTGAGTAATTTTGTCAAGAGGTTTTCTTTCCTCTCTATTTTGTTAAAACTTCAATGTTCTTATTTAAAAAAAAAATTTCCACCGAATAACCTACGATCACTGTCTTCTGATTTCCAGGCAACATCTGCTGCTAAAGATAGTAAGCCAGCAGGAGCACCTCCTGGTTTGTTCTAATTTATTTGCTTAAGCATCTACCATTACTTCATTTGAGCATGTCCAACTCAAAGTCGTTGCTATATCTATGCAAACATGAGGTGTATAAAATTGAAGATAAAACAAGATTGCATGGCAACTTGTAATGAACAGTTAAAATGATTGCCAAGAGATATAAATGAAAAGTTTTTGTTAAATGTTTTCCGTAGTAAGTGACATGCTGCAGCTTCTGAGAACACAATAAATCATGGTACCTGGGACTTGAATGTTTCATTTTACCATTTATCTGCATTGCAAGACTGTTGTTTTCCTAAAACTCACTCCTGGCTTAATTTTCCATCGGATCTTGTATATGTGGTGAAATTATGTTTTGTAGAGCTGATGTTCCTCTTTTACATGACCTACAGGAAGTACCGACAGGAACAATTCCCAGGTAAATCTCCACTTTTTTATAGTTCTACCTGAAAGAAACATATGTTCTAGTTTTATTCAGTTCAAAATTTGGCAAGTTGATGAAGCTATGTGAGTTTTGGCATTTAAGCAATCAAGTGTGTTAGCAGGGACCTGACTTTGAAGACAAGGTGGCGAAGCTGGTCGAGCTAGGTTTTGGGAGGGAACAAGTGATTCAAGCTCTCAAGTTCTTCGATGGCAATGAAGAACAAGCGGCTGGATTTCTTTTTGGAGGCTGAATATTTAGATTTATTTTTACTTTTGAGGGTATACTCGTGATTGTTGTAACTTATCTACGCTAGAATTATTCATTCATTTGGATGATCAACAACCGCAAAAGCAATGTGACAAATTCTGGGTGTTGGATTCTAAGGGAGTGGTGCTATTTGTGACATAAATTTTGTTATAATTTAATTTGTATTTCTTTAAGTTCAAAGTGTTGGGGTTTTTTCAAGGAATATATGGCTTGATTACGAAGTTGGACCGAATTCTGGGAACTAACATCAAACATAGGTAGTCAAAAATTGAAAATTTATTATATATCAGTCTTGTTCAACATTGTGGGTGAGACGGGGGATATTTGGAATGTTTGCGGATTTACATATTTGGAATCGTTATGCATAAAAAAATTTTAGTAATTAGCCAACCAGGTTTTGCATGCAGGACCTTCTGGTTGGTGTCAAGCTGCAGAATGTTCGTAGGCATTTGCAATTGCGCATGGGACTCATCAACATGTGACTAATATAAGCACACTTGAGGCACTTAATCCCTCAAAACCATTACTTCGAGTAAAAATAGTCAAAAATCTAGTTTGTATGAAAAACAAGTAGTCGTAAAAGCATGTTATGATTTTAAAACATTACTAAAAACTTCTTATACTTTAATTTTGTGTAATTTTAAGAATTTTCTCTCTTTCATTCACCTCCAATTACTCAATTGCATTTCATCCACTAAAATCAAATTTTCTTTCCTTAAAAAATAAAATTTCTATTCCGCATAAAGTAGCTTTTTTTATTTTTATTTTGAGTATAGTAAGATACGTTGATAACAAATAGAGAAATGCAAAATCGATTCCGGGAAAAAAGTATCCAAACTGGACCGAAGTAAAATCAAACTCGAAATTGGAAGAGGATATTACCATAGGTTTTATTTTCTTAAAATTTTTCTTTTGCAAATTTCCAATCGCATGAATACAATTCAATTTACAATTTGAAACTCCAATATACTATAACGAATAATATACTGTAAAGATCGAAATTTGGACCTAACTCAATGTCCAAAGCTAGATCAAGAGAAGAGGATTGTTCAAGTTCATATATACAACTCTCAATCATTTAATCCAATCATTTTGGAACATTTAACACACTCCTCACGTCAGTGAATGAACAATTAAAGCATGAAGTTTTTACAAGACATTACCGTGACCCATAGAACCGTCCAACACATGACAGTGATTTTTTGCTCTGATACTATATTAAGATTGTGACTTGAACCTAGCTAGCTCAAAACAAAGGATTGTCAAAGTCAATATAAACTCTCAAACTNTATGTACCATGATATACATTAAATTGAACCATATGACTTTTGATACTTAGATTTTTCTTTGTGAATTTGCAAAGAAAAATAAAAATGGAAAAATAAAAAAAGAAAAATCTAAGAATCACTTTTTTTTAAAAGAATGCGAACAATTATTAAAACTTACATTAACTTCACTTAACATATGCAGAGATGTTGAAAGATAAAAATTGAAGCCCTCGATCAAATGCGTTTCTTGTAAGATGAGATTTCGGATTCTCATGTTATGATTTAAAGTTGTAACCATGCTCGGAATTTCCTCCTTTCATGGACAAGTAGGCCTTAGCTTTGCGGGGTTTTTTTTAATTATCATCTTACAATTTCGTTTAGGCTGCAGCTACCTTCAAATTTGATCTACAAAATTATTCCATTTTGATTGTTATTTTCGAAAAGCAAGCGTTGAACCGCCTTTTGGTTTCAACACTTTGTCAGAAACTTCTCAGAAAGGTAAGTGTCTTTTATATATATTCATGGAGATAAGATGGCATATAACTATAAGTACATGCATTCGACACTAATTCCGGAATTTATAAGTGCAGCTTTGCCCAACTGGGAAAGTGCGATTGCTACTAAATTTATTAAACGTTCCATTATTTCCTCCTCTTCTATTCAAGTATTCAGGGTAATCCCAAAGGCAAAATGCAGCTGCTTCAATGAACTCCAACCCGGCCTGTTTACCCAATTTCTCGATCTCCCATTCACTGAATGGGTACGACGTCTTGTGAGTCACGTGTTAGAGATTTTTCTTAAAATTATGTTTCTACGTATATATAAACATGATATATAATATGCGGAAGCTTAATCGAGCGTTACCTCCGGCCATTTAAAACTTTGAAATTCTCTGCTTTTCTTCTCGATTAAAGCCTTCTAAACACTCCAATCTCTCTATAGATGATGTATTATTCTGTATGAGATTGTATGTTTAGGGACCTCAATCACCTCTATTTATAGGTGTTTCTCATACTATCAACGAGAAAAGTCGGGAGCATGAATGTCAAAAGAAGAATCGTGTACGCATCTAAATTTTCTTGGCCGTCGCCAATATCAATTTGTACACGCCTCTTTTAATATGTGTCATATTTCTACATTCTCCCACTTGACACATATACATCTAATTCACAATAGGAGAAAACAAATACATGAATCATGGCGACCGGTTCTCTAAAAGCGAGTATGATCTTCCATGTATCACAATGCATTATGCCTCTCAAATCTGTATAACTTAATGAATAAACCCAATGTTTATTCGAGGTCCAACTTTATTGATATTTTTCTCAAGATAACTGAATATGTACATAACTGAATATGAGAAATATCATAACTAAATGCGTTTCATTATCAAAACCAAATGTATATAACATAAATTTATTGTGGAATCAAATCCATCAGTAATTACCATATGATCCTTTAACGTCTGAAATTTGCATGCCTTTAGGTTAAAAGATCATCAATTCAGTGCTAACGTGTTCAATGACCACTTTATTAACACGTTTTCCAACAGTTTAAAATACATTATGTCGATATACTTAATTCGACCACCACTTTAGTCACAAAGACCATAACTGAATTGCAGTAATATAATCTTAATGGCTTAGACATAGAATTCATAATTCTAAGCCCATAATGAAACTCCTTAAAATACACCACACAATAGTGCTTCAATGACGAATTTTACTCAATAGTAAAAGTAGCAAATCACTTTTCAAATTGTCAATTCGTCTCACATAAGCATGTAAAACTTTAATACCATAAAAGTAACCCAAAATATTTTGCAGCTTTTTTAGTGGTCAAATACTTATATTACTCTGATAATAATTAAACTCCCACTAACCTTCTGGTATTCATAATGGCCCACAATATTCTCAACAAAACTTAATGAAGAGATAATATTGTAAAACCTGAAATACCACTAATGTGAGACATGTTTCAATCTATATCGTTTTCTTAATATTGAAATATTAAATATTCATCATCATTAGAGAAGAATTCTTTATGCGGTTCAATGTTGCCTAATGAGACTTTATTTGTTTTGAAGACTCATCTTAAAAATAAATGGCAGTTGAACCAACTTTCAAGCTTCATTACTTACTATTGAATTTTTTATCATTCAATATTTTTATGAGCATTAAGAACTACAAGATCATGACCAACAAATTGTGGAATTTATACGATTGATTTCACAACACACTTTTTAATTAGAGGATGTTGTGAATAACAATCAATACATATAACTTGTGTGGATGAATGAGCATCATCTTGATCAATATTCTGAATTTGATCGCTCCCACTAATCAAGTCATTCTCATAAATTTTGGATCTCTTGATTCCACAACCTCATGATTTGTGATGAACATGTATCTGTCATAGTACCTTGTACCCTATATCCTCTCATATCAATAGTGCTCATTTAAATTGTATGAAGAATAATCTTCAATTTCACACTTTAAAATTATAGACTTGAATTTTAGAAATTATTATCAGAGTAATAGCAATATGCTGCAAAATTAATGAATACATGCTAATGTTATTAAATGAAGCAATAAATCGTATGTCATGTTTTACCCATGTAAATCATGATCTACATATGAATCATAAAAATTGTCTGTGGACTGAATTTTTTAATTCAATTAGATACATACAACTTAATGATATAATTATTGAATTATATTCAATTCTCAATCCATGTGAATAAATTAAGAAAATAATTCAATATTGTATCCTAATTAATTATATTTAACATAACGAAATTTCTTGTGAGATAAATTTCAATGTTCAAATATAATTAATTACAATTTATATTCATTATAACCAAATGTGATCCTCATAATTTATGTATAATTTTAATTCAATCAAAGATGCTGTGGCTACTCTTCAATTAATTAAAATCATACGAATCACTAGAATATTAAATTCTTTATGCATAAATATTTATTTTTCATAATTATTCATCTCAAAATATTATCAAAATGATGAATAATTTTATGTAATTTATGTCTGTTATAACTAAATGTGATTAAAAAATTAATGTATAATTTTAATTCAATTAAAGATGCTATAGATATTCTTTAATAAATTAAAATTATACGAATCACTAAGACATTAAATCACAAATTTTTAAATATTTATGCTCTTAATAAATGTCTTTCATGTGATCCTCAGCCTACTTAATGTATAATTTTGCATAATTAAGGGTGCTGTGGCCAAACATTAATTATTTAAAATTAGACGGTTCACTAGATATAAATTTAGATTTTATAAATGTCCTTTATGTGATCTTTAACCGACTTAATGTATAATTTCTCATAATTAAGGGAGCTGTGGCTAAACCTTAATTATTTAAAATTATACGGATCACTGGATAATTTTATGTATTTATTTATTTATACTTAATAAATGCCCTTAATGCGATCCAAATCTGACTTAATGTATAATTTCTCATAATTAAGGGTGCTGTGGCTAAACCTTAATTATTTAAAATTATACAGATCACTGGACAAAAATTTTGGCTTTACTTAAATCTTTATATAATAATATTTAGCAACACAATCAACACTTTCCAAGAGTGCTCCCAGGAAAATTTAGGTAGTGCTAAGGCCCTTTAAATACCTAACTCCTAGTCAGAGCAACGTTCCTCAGGGATACCAGTGGCTAGTCAAGGCAATTTAAACCGATCTTTGAAGAACTCCCTCAGATCATGGTTTCTTATGTCACCTTTATAATTATTATTCAACTTAATTATCCACATTTATGTGAATCTTTATAAGCCAAAAATTTTTCATTAAATAACTTTATATTCACATTTTTACTTAATATGAACAAATACGGTCCCATCAGTTTTTCTCTTCAATCAGAGTAGTGATAAAGTGAGGATCACATTTACATAAAAATGTGGACTTCTCATCAGTTTTTCTCTTTTATCAGAGTAGTGATAAAGTGAGGATTATTTGTTCATTTGTGAGCATCTGAAATATTTTATAATATTATATTCACATCTTACTTGATATGTTCATTTCAAATTATAAACAACTCAATATAATTTAATATGAATATAATGTGAATATTGATTTACCAATTATTTTTCAATATTAATTGCATTTTAAATTTCAAGAATAAATGCAAATATAATATTAAATTTGCATGTACACATCAAACACTAATCCACAATATTTGACATTTTATCTAACATGCAAAAATAATTTATAAACATGTTTTGGAAATTGCATTGAACTTGAAAATTTAATATACTTTAATTTCAAGTCAAATATATTAATTTGGATTGGATTTTCAGAATTATATGCATACGTATATATACATATCCAAATTTTTGGTTAATAAAGATTAACCAATTATCAATTCCCAAACCAACTTTTATCATTGTTTTGGATCTGAAAATTATTTTTCATATTTTCAGGATACTTCAAAATCAACCCCTTGATTTTAAAATCAAGTCACCAATTGTCACCACAATCACCGAATGTCACCATTACAGTATTAGCCCCAATTTTCAACTAATGCCAAAACTGTACATTAGTGGACATAATCAAGCAAAATAAATAACATAAATTCATGCAACATTTATGCTATAATTTTCCGAATGAAATCCAAACAATTTTGTCAAAATAATATCATGCACAATAGGTTGATTAATGTTACACAGTGAATTCCATCCATTTCTTTGACAAATTGACATATATAATATATATAGACACACATATATATCATATTTGTGTAGACAACTTGCAAAGTATGGGTCGGTCAACTCTTTAATAAATAAATATATATTTATTTATTTTCTTTCAATTGAATAAAACATGATCCAATTAATTTGAGTTGGTTGAATGTCTATTTATTTCATTCAATTCATCATCTCAATAAATGATATTTTAAGGCTTCATGTGATCGTTTGAATTTTGTCGAATGTAATAATACTATATCAACAGACAACTATCATTTATCATTTTGATAACATTTATCATGTTCTTCAACCTCCTAGCAAAGTTCTCTGAATAGTTAACATCTTTGATTCATACATTCTCAAAATGATTATTTCATCCGATCTTCAAGAGTTCATAGTTCAACAAAGAACTTCAATCGAGAACAAAGTTCTTCTACCAGTTCTTCTACAAGTTTTACTTAGAAGAATTTCCAGGTAAATTTCTCATTATTATGATATACGAACTTCAAGTATTGAAATTTCTTACGCAAAACTTTCAAAAATCAATTTCTTAATTTTAGCATATTTCTTTGTTCACTTTGCGATCAAAGATCCTCAATTCATAGTATAAAATTTTTTTACTCTTCTCATATCAAAAATTTTGTAAACCAATTTTTCGGAAGAGCTCATGATATCATAATTTCACAGAAAATGAAACAAATATTTTCAAGACAAAGGTATCACGGCTCTGATACCAAATGTTAGAGATTTTTCTTAAATTCATGTTTCTATTTATATATAAACATGATATATAATATGCGGAAGCTTAATTGAGCGTTACCTCCGGCCATTTAAAACTTTGAAATTCTCTGCTTTTCTTCTCGATTGAAGCCTTCTAAACACTCCAATCTCTCTATAGATGATATATTATTCTGTATGAGATTGTATGTTTAGAGACCTCAATCACCTCTATTTATAGGTGTTTCTCATACCATCAACGAGAAAAGTCGGAGCATGAATGTCAAAAGAAGAATCGTGTACGCATCTAAATTTTCTTGGCCGTCGCAAATATCAATTTGTACACGCCTCTTTTAATATGTGTCATATTTCTTACATCACGTGCACTTCACCGTTCTCTCTAATCTTTAGCATCATCGCAGCATTTCTCAGAAATCCCCGCACCACATCCTGGTGAAGCCTGCAACAAATGTAAAACACACACACATGTATCTGTATCATGTGTAAAACAGGGACCTAAAAGTAATGAATGCGAGTAGTGTTACGTACTGGGTTTGTATTATGTGGTGTTCTCTATAATCGAAACCAGCGTGTGGAAAATTGAACACGATTCGGTCGAACAATCGGTTTTTCAGTCGGGGGTGTTCACACATGGTGCTGGCATC
This sequence comes from Primulina huaijiensis, assembly GCF_012295235.1. Classification (NCBI taxonomy): domain Eukaryota; kingdom Viridiplantae; phylum Streptophyta; class Magnoliopsida; order Lamiales; family Gesneriaceae; genus Primulina; species Primulina huaijiensis. Next base: position 8,748,134 of record NC_133306.1, read on the forward strand.
GACTCCATGTATTACAGTGCATCCCATGTTTTCCAGCGTCGCCAGATTCTGAGCCGCAGTTGGGTGCTTTACAGCCAGTTCTTCTTTAATTAATACCCATATATGATACGTAAATATCAGGCATTAATCAACTTCATGTACATATCAATACAAAAATGAACTCTGTGTGTGTGCATGTATATATCATGAGTGCCTATTTTTACCTTTCGTGTCTAGCGATGTGGCGACGATGTTGGAAGCATGGCCAAATGCCCGGGCCAAGCTGGCGGAGAAGGAGAAATCTCCCTCTCCAACGAGCAGTATCTCGTGACGATTGCTGTAATGTTTAATCCATTTCTCGTCTTCTCCCTTGTCACCAGATTGCACCACTGTGTGTTCCATTAAATTTATGACTCNTTTCTACATTTCATCACATCCAATGGGTGAGTGACACCTCATCGGTGCTCACATAGGTGTGTACGGTAGGTGTGCAGGATTTCAAAACTGTATATATATATATATAAGAGATGTATATATTTATTATGGTTAAAAAATCATCGTCTTGGAATGGTCAATATTAATTAATGGAGTCTATAGGATTGTTATTAGTTATTAATTTTGCTAAGTTGAATGATGCTGGACTCGTTCAAATGCTTTACACATGCTTTGTAATTTCAGTTCAACCCTCTATATTCTCACAACTCCAAGCAAAAACAGGGAGACTTCAGAAACGAATTACTACAGCCTAGGATCTGACTCGAGTCACTCGACTTCATATATTTATAAAAAAAAAAAATTAACAAAAAAAATTTAAAAGATCGAACAAAATAATTATACCCGGAAAATATATTTCAGAGCTAGTTTTAGGGAAAAAAAAAAATATTTAAAACTCGGCTTAAGTTTGAAATTTTGAATACTAAATAATTATACCCGGAAAATATATTTCAGATCATTCCACCTCTGGTTTTTACGAGGGAAATGCTATGTATACACAATGGGTTGGCCTTTGTTTTCCTCTCACAGCCCTCAATCCAAACCCATCTGCGGTAAAGACGAAGGGGGAAAAATTCGAGATTATAGAACTATTCCATTGCCGAAGGAGACTACGCCTATTGCTTCTCTCTCTGTTTGACGTCTTTATCTTACTGTAAATTAAGGTTAGTTTTTCTTCCAATTTGTTGTTTCGTTTGTTCTGGATGTAGAGGAGAATAATGAACAAATTAACCATAAATATTTAACTTCATATGTATTTCTCTCGTTAAATTTTAACCTATATGCTATTCTGTAAAGGAGAACGGACAGTAAATATGCAAGTTAATATTTCTCTCGTGCATATGATCGGTTTCGTAGGTATAAGTGAAATCAAGCAAAGGAAAAAACTCCTAAAACAGAAAATATCGAATACAGTAATGTGTTTATACAATCAATCACCTTATCAAAATTATGTGATTCTTCTCTCAGCAATTAGTGGTATGACATTATGTTCTTCTTGTTGCTGATCATATCTATATATGTTTGTTTCTTACATTTGCAAAATGATTATAGGGTGTTCATCACCATCTTTGGAATATATATAGATTATAAAGTACATTTAGCATCCAACTACGGAGTTGATCAAGTATCCACTACAAGAAATTTTATTTTTAGTGATGTGCTATGTGCGCCGTGGAATGATATCCACAGTGCTACACAAAGACTAATCGTTGAATGTCGGAAGATAACCACATCATAATGTGTGCGATGCAGATATTATTATTCACGACGTGCAAAGTATGTTGTAAATACGTGTGTATGTTAATATAATACACGACACACTGAGCGTCCTACAGTTAAGATTATTCATGACATACAACGTGTGCTGTTAATGAGGTGTTTGTATTAAGATTATTCACAGTGTTCGGTGCACGCTACAGTTAAGATTATTCACGGCGTACAAAATGTGTTGTTGATAAGTTGTTTGTGTTAAAAATTTTAACGGTGTGTGTGTTGCGCACTGCAGTTAAATTTATTCGTAACGTGTAAAGTGTGTTGTTAACGATATAAATTAATATAATTAATAAAAAATAAAACAAAATAATATTAAGAGTGCACATGGATGAACGTGAAATAAATAATAATATTAACAACATGCAATTAATGTGTGTCGTTGATGTCACGCCGCGAAAACTCATTTTTTGTATTGATTGACAATTCTATGCTTGTCAAGATGGTGTTCGAATTATGATGAAGTGATCGGATCTAAGGATGTAATAAATTATGAATCAATTTAATTGGACGTGCAATTAAATGCATTCGAATTAGATTATTTTTTATTTGTTAGAAAATTCTGGATTTGAAATGATTATAAAATTTCATTTTTATTCCACCCAATTTGATGTATTATGGTTTTTATATTCATTTAATGCAAAATGTTATATCGTTGAAGTGTTTAGAAGGGATGTTGAATAAATATTTCAAACCTCAAATTCTAATTTTTTTTTTTCTGAAAATTGTGTTTATGAAATGTTTTAAGAAATAAAAATCTGGTCTCATTCTTTGAAAATGTAGCAGACTGCTTTGAAAGGTACAGAATCAATCCGTAACATTTTAGTGAAACTAAAAACATTATAAGACAATAAGATACAAAACTTGTTTCTGGAAGTTTGAAGGACAAAACTCTTCTATGTCACTCATTATTTTGTTTCAAGAAGGTATCATTAGAAGATTTTGATTGGTAAACACTTGTACGAACCTACTTCAGCAGGCCTTACTTTTGCCTACTAAAACTCTTAGTATTACAACTCAACACTTCAAAAGATTTAATTCAAAGAAAGATTCTTTTCACAAATTACAAATATTTCACACTTTACAGTAATTGGAACAATGAAAGAGTGTGAATAAGGATAACATAAATGATTTTCTGAATCTGATAAAGCTTTAAGTGTGTGCTGGTTTTTCTAAGCCTTTGAAAAACTTGAGTCTTTTTTAAAGATTATTCACAATATATTCAGATTTCGAGAGTGGAAAACTATTTTATAAATCATTGAAAAGCCTTTATATAGTTGATCTTTAAACGTTCAAGTAAGAACGACTTTTTTACCCGTCGAGAGTACCTACATCTAATAATAGACTTTGTTAAAGAGAGTGATGAACGATCTTGTACGGTTCATTTAATAACATTAAATGAAGTGTACTTTTGTACAGAAAAATGTAAAACTTTTTGTTTCCTTTTATAAAAATAGCGGTGATTTTTGATAGGTTATAAAATTATTGTAAAAATAAATTAAAAATCTAAAAAAAAATTTTGCACGCTGTACAATCTCTTGCAGATAAGGGTGTCAATTCGGGTGGATTGGGTCGGGTTAATCAATAGTATTATTCAAAAATTGCTCAACACGAACCCAACTCGAACCCAAGCCAACCCGAACCCGAATCAACCCGATTTTGAATTTTTTAAAGAAAATTAAATAAAATTCAAAAAAATAATAATAATATTTTAATTTAAACACATAATAATAAAATCTCCCTCATATATGTGATTTAAATTTTAAAGTCGAATTGTAGAAAAATAAAATATATTTACTAAATAAAATATACAATTGTTTAAAAAATAAAAAATATTCAAAATAAATATTAAATTATGAAAATTTATGATATAAATATACAATAAATATTTTTTGCAGAAATATATTATATAAAAATGTATGCAGTATTTATTAATTATATTTTTTATAAAAAAATTAAAATTTTCGGGTCAACCCAACCCAACTCGATCATTTTTTTTCGAGTCAGCTATCGGGTCCAACCCGATCTGACCTGAACCCGAATACCCTAAACCTAAACCTAAACCTAATTTTTTTCGGATTGAACTGTGTCAAGTTGGTGAGTCGTAACTGATTTTGACACCTCTACTTGAAAAGGCGGGGCTTAAAATTTTTTTTGCCTTCCTTCGCCTGTGCGAGAGGCGAGGGAAGGAAATTTGAAAAATAAGATCCACTCCCCACCTTTGGTTCATCTCAAAAGCATGCTAATGACTTTATTGAGTGTATGTCTTCTACCTTTGAAATGAGCATGGTTGGTGAGTTGAGTTATTTTCTTGGCTTACAAATTAAACAAATGCATGATGACATCTTTTTGTGTCAAAGTAAGTATGCTAAAAATTTGATTAAGAAATTTGCAAATGAGAACACAAAACACATGAGAACTCCTATAGGCTTGAGTGAAAAATTATGCAAAGATGATGTTGCCGAAAATGTTGACAATACTTTATACCGCAGCATCATAGGAAGCCTCCTTTATTTGACAGCCAGTCGCCCTGACATCATGTTTAGTGTATGTTTATGTGCTAGACATCAATCTAATCCTAAAATTTCTCATTTAAAAGCTGTGAAGCGTATTTTACGTTACATAGCAGGAACAATTGAATTAGGATTATGGTACACTCAGGAAACCAACTCGAATCTAGTAGGTTTTTCTGATACTGATTGGGCTGGTGATTTAGATGATAGAAAGAGTACATCTGGAGGTTGCTGTTATCTTGGCAATAATTTGATCTCATGGCATATTAGGAAACAAAATTGTGTCTCACTTTCAACTGCTGAATCCGAATATGTGGCAGCTAGAAGTTGTTGTTCTCAACTCTAATGAATGAACCAAATGATAGAAGATTATGGACTTAAGAGTGAACCTTTAGTTGTGTACTGTGATAATTCTAGTGCAATTAACATTTCAAAAAATCCAGTACAACACTCTCGAACTAAACACATAGACATTAGACACCACTTTATTCGAGATCTAGTAGAAACAAGATTGATTCGAATTGAATTTGTTGGTACAAATAATCAACTGGCTGACATATTCATAAAAGCATTAGATTTTGAGAGATTTTCCAACCTTAGGAAATCTCTCAGAATGTGTTCCGCCTAATCATTCACGGATGTTGTCCCAGATGTTACAACATCTCGGACAACACCTAATATGCATTTGCATTTTTAGGAATTAGACACTCTGCATTACATTCATAATGTGATATGTTGTGTTGAAACTGTGTAGCATAGTTTTCTGATGCTCTCACAATTCCTGGTAATATTTTAAAACTTCACACCTATACATACGAACCTTGTTACAAAAGATTTGAAAAATGGTCATTTGACTCTAACCATTGTGACAAGTAACCCGAGAGAAATTGAAATATAATCATTAACAATGTTGGGTCTGTGATTAGAAGGAAAGAATGAAAAAGCTACCTAAAGGAGCCCAATGAAGGCTGTGCTTTTAGTGTGGAAGCTACCCCTTCTAAACTTAACACAGTAATAAGAGAAAATGGAAAAAGCTACCTAGAGGAGTTCAATGAAGACTGTTCTTCTAGAGTGGGAGCTACCACTCCTATGTTCAGAAAGTTATTAAGTCAGTGTGAAGAAAAGGTGAAATTGTTTTTCTGGAATTGTGCGTGTTGTCGGAAGATGTTGCCCACATTTGTGACAACACTTCATCTGTAAACATATCTCATACTTGCTTTTCCTCTTGTTTCTATTTCCGTTACATTTTTTTATTAAGCATAACTAGGACATGCATAATCATATCATTGTGAATATTGTTGTGTCATAAGAACATGAGTATTTCAACAAAGGAAAATTCAATGAAAACCCAGATTCTACAAAAGAATCGATTTAAGTGTCCTTTGATGATTAGTGGAGTTAAAATTTGTTGTGGGTTTTATTCCTGGAATTATTTTGAAAATATATTGCACGTAATTATCTCGATAATTTCTGACGAAAGTAACGATTAATTTTTCTGTCCGTTGTGTTTACCGTTGGGGTTGATCAGTTACTGAAATTATTTTTTACCGTTGCACTGTCATGATTATCTTTTTATTTTACAACGCCTAATCTCATCACCATCTGCATAACAGCTTCTCAAACTTTCGATTTTTTTTCGTTATTGCTCTCTGTTTATCTGATTTCTTTATCACTTTTACTCTCAATCTTCACATTCTCGATCGCATGAAAGGGATACGATCCTCACGACATTAGAAGTGAAATGGGTCACACGGAGGATGTTGCCCCAAATCCCACAACATCTGAAGTAACACCCACTGCTCAGAACCTGCAGATCATACCTGCTGTTCTAACGTCGGAACCTTTGGGGGTTATTGCTCCCGGAGAGCCAGGAAATCCAAGGGACATCGACAATCCTCCTATGTTCATGTTTCCCAATCCACCGCAACCACTGGTACGCCGCTCCAAAAGGCAGGCTGGCTACAACCCTGATCTCATTCCTGGAAAGCGTTTCCGCTACAAGGGACAGCCCTCCACTCGCCCATCGTTGATTGATCCAGCAGAAATGTAACGTCTTGCTCATTTTTAAAATTCTACTAGACATTTTTTTTTAAAAAAAAAAAATAAAAGCTTCGCAATTTTTGAAATAACATTTAAACATAAGAATATAACATTTAAAAATAATATTAAATATTTGATAGTAAAAATAGCGCATTTTAAAATAACCAAACATTTAAAATCATACGTGAACATAAACGTATAAAAATCTTAAAATCATCAACGTATTAAAATATTCCTTTCCTCTCAAATCTCATAAATCATAATGCGGAAAAATAATGGTCCTCGGGTCGTGTCGTCGCACCAGGTCTGCCTACTCAGAGTTCGGCACCTCCAGTCTCTTCATCATCAATCTCACCTGCATCACACACGCCTAGTGAGTCTAAAGACTCAACACACCTGTATCGTTAATAACAAGTACATATACATAGCACACATCAGTGAAAAATATCATACTCAACATATCTTTCATGAACTTAAAAGCATAACGTAAACGTGTCGTATAAAATCATGTCGTGTCAACTCATGTCATCTCATATCATCATATACGTGTCAAAACAGCTCATCGTGTCATCATAAACTTAAACATTTTCTTTTAACTGAATTCAGTTCATTAGTTGTGACTTTCGTATCAGCTCTATTCGATGGATCAATCTATAAAACCGTGGTACCCGACGGCAGGGGACATCAGCGACAGCATTACCCGCCTACTGAGCCCGGGCCTCAGCTCATCATATCTCATGTCATCGTATACATATACATCGTCAGTCACAGCCAAATCACATCCTTCAAAAATATCATCATTTTCATCACTTAATAAAAACATGCATATGCGTAACTTTTTCTTTAAACCAAGCATAAAATCGTGAAAATGATGCATAAACATTTAAAATATCATATATTTGTGCTCAGGGTGCTTCCATGACCAAAATCTCACCCCGGGTGCAAAATGATCATTTTGCCCCTAGAAACCCAAAAATTATCATTTCACCCCTGGACCTCTAAAATTGACCCGAAGCTTACCAAATTCCTTAAAATATCCCAAAACATATTTAAAAGCGTTCCTAGACGTAATCTCGAGCCCAATACCAAACTTAACCGATTCGTTTTAAAATTTGGACCGTGGTTTCGGTTTTAACCCGAATCGACTTGTAAGTCGATCAAAATTTTCGATCCATAAATTAAACAACTCATACTCAACCATTTACTAACTAAATTAGGCCCCTTTTTATTTCACTAAACATCGATCAACTCCTAAAATGCCCAAATGATTCTCATAACCGAATACGTCATTTCCCCCAACTCTCCAACCTCTCGGTCCTCCCTTCTTCACCCACCTGTCCCACCTTTAAACTCACCATGAACCTAACTACACTTCTAAACTAATCCCATAGCCAAGAAAATCGCTGCACAACCCCAACTCCCATGCTGCACACCGAAACCCACACTACACACCAAAACTCACGGCCCCATCACTACCATCGATCCACCCCAGCACCAGCAACTCACGGCTCACTCCAGGACCTTTCACAGACCCATGTGGATCCACTCCAAGGCCAAGGACGAACCATGCACCGCTGCGATTCCTATTCGCTCAATCTACACTAAAAAACGTGACCCCTCTTCACAACTCTTCGATCGGACCTCTTACCACGAGCAAGCTTCTGTTCCAGCCTACTAACCCTTCCTCCTCGACGCTTATGGCCCCTCAGGGCCCTCATCAGCAACCCCTTACACGAGGAAATCAAACGTGAGATGCAAGAAGGAGATACATGCATGGACCGAAACACACAAGCCATAAAAACTTGTATCTGCACACACACACCGAATGAAAATACATATACATCACACATATCAGAATACATATACGCATGAATGATGCAGAAATAAGGATACAATGTGTGCCTTGGTGATTTGAAGTGTACGAACGGTGCAATGGAGACTCGGAAGAAAATTTTCTTTAGCAACCCAAGAGAGAATCGACTCCTTCAATTTTTGAGCTCTGAAACCATGGAAATCTGAAGGGGATGGGACGTATATCGGCTGTGGGTTGGGGGTTACGGGAGGTTAAGGGTTTAATATATAATAATTAGATAGTTAATCAAATAATTAATGGGTCCTAATATGATAATTAAGGGTTCGAAAAGGGTTTTAAGCCCAACAATCTTAAAAGTAGGCCCATTAAATCCAAACGTTCTCCCGAAAAATATTTCGTGTTGGAAAGGTTTTGAAAATATTAGCCGAACCAATTAAAAAGTCCTCCGATTCGATAAAATTCACGTACCGTTAAAATTAAAATCCTACAGTAAAAATACCCAAAAATTCCCATTTATGAAAAATACACTTAAAAACGTTTTAAATTAATTTATAAAAATAAATCGTGTATTCAAAATAATTTTCCTGAAATTTCTCCGGTCTCTGTTCCTCGTTCGAGCGTGAAATGCAACTTAAATTCTAATGCAGGAAACTTTTAAAATATCATGCAATAATTATGCATAAAATGCATAAAAATTATTAAACATATTTTAATGAAATAAATATGCATTTAATGTTTTAAAACAAATTAATAAAATACCAAAAAAATTTAATAAATTGCATGCACGTGGTTCACATGGACTTTCAGATTTTTTTGGGACGTTAAAAGAACCTCGGGAGATGACTCGGATGATGGTAACTACGAGTGTGTGGTTCGCAAGAAGACTGCCTCTCCGCCGAAGGAAAGCAGTTCATCCTCCAGCGAAGCCACTGAATCCAATGAGGACGCACCCTCTGTTAGGGATGGCAATTTCCTCCGAACCCGTTGGAGGATCCGATACCCGACCCGAATAGAAGAGGGTATGGAGGGGTTTTTAGACCCGATTAAATAATTGGGTAATCGGNTATATATATATAAAGCGTGAATAATTTTTCTTATTATTCATTTAAATAATTTTTTAAATATTCATAACTTCATTGAAACAATTTAAATTTGAAAAAATTCAATTGTATATGATAATTGGGTATTTGGGTAGGGTATGAGTATCCGATAATCCGATGGGTATGGGGACGGGGATGAAATTCAATACCCGATGGGTATGGGTATGGGTATGGGGATGAATTTAATAAATGGGTATGGGGATGGATGTATGAAATCCGACTCATACCCTACCCATTGTCATCCCTACCCTCTGTTCCTCCACCAAAGCCCTCACCATCTACAGAAGAAGAAATCACGCTGGCCCAGTTTATGGCCAACTTGAAAAGTCAAAAAGTTGAAGCCGATGATGCCCCATCTGGTTCTGTTGATCCCAAAGATTCTGGCAGTTCCACTGAATCTAGCAGTTCTACTGTCAAGCCTGCTGAGGAAGATGATATTTCTGAAGAACATGAACCTGCGGAACATGATGTTACTGAGGATGTTGCCCACACCGAGGACAACATGGACCTCAGTGACTATGACTTGGACACTACTTTCGCTACCAAATTCTACACTGAGCACGCAGTTGCTCAGTGGCATCTTTATGCTCACCATGAGTTCATGGAAAAGAAAAACATTGACACTGACGCCTTTGAGAAACAGAATTTGATCGCCTTCCTGAAACACTGCTCCCTGCTCTCAACAGTATCTGCGGTCACACCTTTTGCCGCAAACCAGTACTGGAGTTCTACGCCAATTTGTCACCAGGAGTATGTGATGAATGATTGGCAAATTTTGGAAAAGTGTTTGTTCGAAACAGAGTCTATGAATTCAATGCTACTGTCATCAACCTTCACTACAATAGTTCGACAGCAGATGAGGATGGACTCCCTCCTTTCATTCATGAGGTCACCGCCACCCTCACTGGGGGTCTTATCACTCATTTCCCATCACACCCACAGCGACTGTCAGCTGCAAAACTGACCTCCTTTTACTCGGTGTTACACAAGCTGGCCATCCGCAACTGGACCCCTTCTACTAACTCCACCATCGTCACACGACAACAAGCTTTCGTTCTGTACTCCATTGGGACACATGGAGTGTTCAATTTCGGGAAGCTGGTCTTCCAGACCGTGCTTCAATATGCTGAAGGCGGACTCAAAGCCTCCAAGCTCCCGTACCCTACATTGATTTATGGAATTCTTGTCTCTCAAGGGTTTATTAGAGACATTGAAGAGCCACTGTCCGACACCAGTGATACATTTAAAATTTCTCCGGCCTTCTTCAAAGGAAACATGAAGATTGACCTTCCTTGGTCTACATCTGGAGATACTCCTACAGTATCTGATCTTCCCCCACGCACCACTGCTACTCCACAAACCACTGACTTCATCTTGTTCACTGTCCTAGAGGTGCAAGCACAACTGGCTCATGCTCTGGCCAAGATTGCTCAATCCAAGGATGATATTGCCTATTATGAAGATCTGGCTGCAAATTACAGGTTATTTCTTGAAGTTAGAGTCCATTCTGGACAAAAAGGCGGAGATGGTGTTGATCAAACAGAAGCTGGTCCAGACAAGGATGATGAGGATATTGATGATGCTGATGAAGAGGAGGGTGATGAGGGTGATGATGACTGCATGTGTTTCTGTTTCTCCTGTTTTGTTTTGTTTCTGTGTCAGGTTCTTTATAATCTAGTTTGAAATCTTGTTGATTTGATTGAATATAATATTTAACATGATTTTTCCTTTCTAAGATAATGAGATAATTATGCAAATATATTCTAGATATGATAATACATTATGGAGATATGCTATTAATGTTTAAATAGAATTTATTTCTAATAAAACTATCATTTTCCTTATGAAATATGTTTGCTTGTGGAGATAAAGTCTGCATCTATAAATAAGAGATCAAGGACATTGGGAAAAGCTCTCTCCCATCTCGATCATACATACATACATGTAGTGGAGGTTTTCAGAGAAAAATAATTCACGAAGCCATTGTTGATCAGAGGAGTGGTGCTCAACGTGTTGCCTTGATTGTTGGAGACATCTCAGAAAGCGTTTATTTTCTCAAATTCTTGAGGAAATTGATTTTAGTGAAAATCACTAGTGATAGGTTTTTGTAAACGATTTGGTTTTCTAGTGATTAATTTTTGCCATAAGGCACCGCACAAGTATTTATACTTGTGCATATTTAATCGTGTCCATCGTATTTATTTCAAGTCAATTTGTGTTACAAACTTTAATATTCCACTGCATGCTGTCTTAAATATCGTAACATTTGACACAACACTTAATTCTGATAAAACACAAATTTACTATTTTGCACTACTACAATTATTCACACATATATGTCGAATACAATATTCCTTACAATGCTAAACCGGTAATCTCTAAGCGGTTGGAAGTAAGGTATCTTCATTGATGTGCACACTTTTGACCGATATGGGGCAGTAATAATACATATGAACTGTGTGCTTTGTTAACGAAGCATGGGTTTTGCACTGCGTGCATCATCCTCGTTCTAAAATGTTGTTCTAAAAATTTGAAATAAATATTTTTCATTTGAAATTTTATTACTTTATGATTTTCATCGAAATTTTATTCACCAAAATCAAAATCTGAGGTTTTCAGATACTTGCATTAAAATACCATACAAAATATATTTTTTTTTACATTATAAAAATAATTCAGAACTTTTCAGACAAATAAATCACAAATTGTAGTGAATAAGTTCCCCCTTTTTTTTTCTTTCTAAAAAAGATAATTTTTTTCATATATTTTTTAAAATGGGTTAATTATATGATTCATTAGGCCTTTTAATTTGTGATATAGCGTGTCGATAATTGTTCAATTGTTCTCAGATTTCAACTTATTGTTAGTTAATTAGGTAAAATTTTTACTTTGAGAATCTTGTTAACTGTGTGGAACGAGCGACTCAAATAAAACGTGGAAGTTTTTATCAAATGATAATGATTCCATTTAATAATACCGATCACTTAAAACTAACTGAATGAAATAAATTATATTAGAAATTTTGATTTTTGAATTAGCATATGAATTTGTTGGGATCGATTAGGGGGATCGTCGTTGAGCTATGACCGACGATTTCGGTTGGGAATAAATCTAGGAAGCTGACTAGGTCAAGTAATAGTAATTGGGTTATGAGTCCAGATATCGTACCCACAGAGATCGATGTTTAAATACTAGAATATGAATTATTTTTCCTAATTTAGGCTAATCAAATTCAAGTGAGATGAGATAAATTAATTTAAATTAAATTAAACAATTTAAATAAATTAACTAAAGCAAAAAAAATCCAAACCATTATTTGGACGAAAATTCAAATTATTAACGACTAATGCGCACAACGGTACCGAGACAACTTATAATCTACGTGTCAAACTCATATTCAATAAATTAATTTTTTAATTAACGACGGAATTCTCAAAATGATTTATTAAACGATTTCTCGAATTAATAAACCTAATTAAATCTAACAGTACAATTATTCCCAACTGAACTTAATTAGATTCAATCGCATTAGATCGCTGTGAAATTCTATTTTTTTAGCCTAAAGTCGCACACTGAAAACGACTACTATTTGTAGTCGGTTTAACCATATGTTGATTGATGTATGAAACAAATACTAATCTATCGCCTTCCGGTTTTAGATTAACCAACAAATATTCTATTTAATTGGTCAGATTAAAAGAACACGTGATAAATGACATCAATCAATTAATAAAATAAATAATAGAATTGAATCAAACTCAAAACATCAAAAATAATTTGTCTCGGCCCTATCGTGACCCTAGTCTATAAAAATCTACTCCATACCATGTTTAAATTCAATGAAGAAAACATAATTAAGAAGGAATGAAAAGAATTCTCAGTATTTTGGCGTGTGTTGAGGAATTCCTCCAGCTTTTGCCTTCTGTTCTGCGCTTCCTTCCTCTTTCCCCTTCTCTGCTGTTCACTTCCTCCTTCTTTCCTACACTTCCGTCTTCTCTTCTTTCCCTTCTGCTCTTCTGCTCTCCTCCCTCTGTACGTATTTGTGCATTTGGTTCACGTCTCCTTTTATCCTCCTAAATGGGCATCATCCTTCAAATCTTTTTAAGCCCGTGTCAAGTAAAAAAAGATGTAGATAAGATCTTTATCAAGAATTAAATAGATTTTTTCAAAATTTCAATATCATCAAGGAATAAAATATAAGAACATTTTATTTCCTTTCTTTTGATATTTTGTTTTCTTTGAAATCTAGTAAATTTATCTTATCTCCCAATTTAAACACTTTTCACTTTTATTCAAATCTACAATTACTAATTCAAATAACTACATAATTAGGGATAAAAATTCTAGATAAGGGAAAATATTATAAAATCAAATCCCTAAAATATTTGTAAGATTTGGCCTTATCAATCCCCCACACTTAGCCTTTGTTCGTCCTCGAACAAATCAGAGAATAAAAATATAACCAAGGAATATGCAATGATTCACCACAAAAATGACACAATCAACACTTTTCAACTTACCAAATTCCGTCACACTCAATCAAAAGATCACACTTTGAAAATCATAAAATTCACTTTCGTTGCAACTTTTAAAACTCAAGCATTCACTAGAAAAGATCAAAACAATGATACGTGTGTAGTGTAGAAGTCAAAACTCATATTCCTCAAAGGTGTTTTAGTTCAAAGAGTGCTCATATTTTTTTGAGTTTTTTTTTTTTAAAAAGAAACTCTCCATAAGCTTGTCTTTCATCTCTTTCTCCTCTAAATGTTGGAGGAATATGACCCGGTCAATAGGTCTTTTCAAGTTTATAATGTTAGGTCACGGGTCACGACTACAATAAAGGTAGGGAGATTCAAAATGAGAGAAAATAAACAATTTAATGATATAGCGCACTCTTTCATCTCTTTTCTTCCTCCCTTTATTGAATTTCATCATCCTCCATCTAACCTTTTCAACTTCCTTCAACTTTCATTCATCTTCCCCCATCTTTTTTCTCTCTTCCTTCAGCTTTTTTCAATCCTCAACAACATTCCCTTTTAGTTTTTTTCAATCATCATATCATACAACATTCCTTCCTCCTTTCTTTTTTTCATTCTATATATATATATTTTTTCATCAATCCTCTTCCCTTTCTTCATGATTTTTTTAACTCCTCCAAATTTTTCTTATCGATGATTAACACATGGGAGTTATTGAAAATTTTAAAGCGCTAAAGGGTATTTCTCTCAAAATTAAGGTAGAAGAATAGTGTATGAGCTAAAATTGGGTAGTTGATGTGAGATTTCAAAGGAATACGAATGGGGGCTAATTGTATGTCTGACACACTCCATTCAATTTATTATGCTCAAAAAGGGATACTAGGGATATGAATGATGCATTTGGTAGGCTCGAAAGGCTCAAACAATCCAAGGATCTCCTAAATCATTCTAAGTCATTTTCTTCCGTATTTTTGCCTCGAAGGATAATCAGAAAAGTTCTAGATTGTTTTTTTTCATGAGCCCACCTCTTGTCAATCCACAATTAATTCATATACGTCTGACTTAAAGTGCATAGATAATGTCTCCAAACATGATACAAAACTAGTTTGTTCTCAAATCATTCGGCTACAACTACAGCTCATCTCAATCAGTTCTAGGTGTGATTCAATCTCTTGAGTGATCGAAAATCTAGAAAATCAATTAGTGTGTCATGTAATCACAAGTGTAGTTTCTCAAAGAATAACCAGAAAAATTTTCATGCTCGAGGATTACACAATAAAGCACATGCTAAGTGTGGTGATATAAAATAAAACACAAATCCCCCCACACTTTAGATTTACACTGTCCTCAATCTCATGCTATTCAAAAAGAATATAAAACTTGAGTATAGAATAGTAACAGAACACTTCCCTGGCAGTGTTGCTTAAGATCCATGAAGTGTAACATGAAGATGGTAGAATTCCTCGATAATTGTAATATATTTTTTCAACAGTTTAAGTTTTTCAGCATTTAAATCATCTTGCTTCATTCTAATATTCTCTATACACACCAAAATCACAGAGGATTAACCTAACAAAATGAAAAAAAAATAAATAAAAAGTGAAATGACATGAAATAAAATAAATCACTGGTTTGCCTCCCAGCAAGCGCTAAATTTATTGTCTTATAGCTAGACAACTCCCTTTATAAAATAGGTTGGATCGTGCAAAGGAGTACTCGCTCCTCTTGCTCCACAATTCCTTCATTAAAAATTTTCAATCGATTTCCATTCATCTTAAAAGAGATTTCCATAATCTCCACGGATTTCTACAACACCAAATGGAAAAACTTCAGTAACAGTAAAAGGCCCAGACCATTTGGAACGAAGTTTACCTAGCATGAGTTTCAAATGAAAATTATAAAGAAGCACTTTTTGTCCAGACTCAAATTCCTTGTGCACAATCCTTGCATGGACCAAACGAAAAGGGGAAGTTCCTATAGGGGTTTGGAATGATGTTCTATATGCCCACAATGCATCATCTAATTTACTAGCCCATTCCTTCCTCGAATATCCAACGGTCTTCTCAAGAATTTTCTTAACCTCCCTATTTGACAATTCTACTAGACCACTATTTTGAGGATGATAAGGTGTTGTCATCTTGTGTGTGACCGCATACTTAGCCAAAAGAGATTAAAAATGACGATTACAAAAATGTGTTCCTCCATCGCTAATAATGGCCTTAGGTGTGCCAAATCTTGCAAAAATATTTTTCTTTAAAAATTGGATCACAACCTTAGAGTCATTGGTTCTACAAGAACTTGCTTCCACCTTCTTGGATACATAATCCATAGCCACCAAAATATATTTATTTCCTAAGGAATCTGGAAAAGGCCCCATGAAATCAATTCCCCACACATCAAACAATTACTAACTAAAATATTATTCAATGGCATTTCGTGTCTCCTTGAAATATTACCAACACGTTGACATTCATTGCAATTCAAAACATAAGTGTGTGCATCCTTGAACAGTGTAGGCAAGTAGAATCTAGCTTGAAGGATTGTTGTGGCCGTTTTACTTGCCACAAAATGTCCTCTAGTTGGACCACTATGACAACGAGCAAGTATAGAACTTACCTCTTCCGCTGGAATACACCTACGAATGATGTCATCTGCACATATTCTAAACAAAAGAAGATCTTCCCAAGATAATATTTTAAATCCGAAAAGAAATTCTTTTTCTGCTGATATGTAAGGTGAGAAGGAATAAATTTGCACGACAAATAATTGAAAAAATCAGCATACCATGGTAAATTAGAGATGATATAAAGTTTTTCGTCAGAAAATTTATCTCTAATTACAGACTTACCTTCCTCGGGCTTCTCCAATCTTGATAGATGATCAGCAACTTGGTTTTCAGTCCATTTGCGATCCACGATCTCTATGTCAAATTCTTGCAGTAGAAGGATCCATCTTATCAATCTTGGCTTGGCCTCTTTCTTGTTTAAGAGATACTTCAAAGCTATTTGATTCGTGTGGACTATCACTTTACACCCTACAAGGTATGACCGAAACTTGTTCAAAGCAAACACAACAGCCAACAACTCTTTTTCTGTAGTAGAGTAGCTCAATTAAGCTCCTGAAAGTTTCATGCTTGCATAGTAGATTACATGCAAGAATTTGTCCTTCTTTTGCCCCAAAACAGCCCCTAAAGCAATATCACTTGCGTCACACATGAGTTCAAAAAGTAGATTCCAATCTGGTGCGACAATGATTGAAGTGGTGGTCAACTTTTGCTTTAATGCTTGAAAATCTTGTAAACAATCCTCATAAAAAACAAAAAGAACATCTTTCATTAGCAGATTAGTTAGAGGCTTAGCAATACTTGAGAAATCATTGATAAATTGCCTATAAAAACATGCATGCCCAATAAATCTACGAATTCCCTTGACATTAGTAGGGGGAGAAAGCTTTTTTATGATATCTACTTTAGCTCTATCCACTTCAATCCCTTTTTCAGAAATTTTGTGACCAAGGACAATTCATTCCCTTAGCATGAAATGACATTTCTCCAGGTTAAGTATAAGATTCGTTTCTTCATGTAGAGTCCAAAAATCAGTACACGTAAACCCATGCATTTATTAAATTGTTAAATTATTTATTTAATTTTAAAATAATTTTAACAATGCATGATTTATGAATTGCATTATTTTAAATTATTACATGTTTATTTGATGCACGTTAAAACGTTTTCTTGAGTTTTATATTTCAGACGAATATTCGATGCGGGATCGGGAAAAGAGACCGGTGACAATTTAGGCTATTTATGAATAATGTGGTATTTTATTTCAAGTCAAGAAAATTGGTATTTTAAATGATTTATGAAATTTAAAGCATTTTAAAGCCTAATTTAATTTATTTTCAATTTTCGAAAATTTAGAGTTAATTCTTTAACTTATGGTTTATTATTTTATAAATTTTGTGGTCTTAATTATTTTGCCTAATTAGTAGTTTAGTCATTTAATTAAGTTAATTAAAAGCTTTTTTAAAAAAGAAGAGAAAAAGCTTTTAAACTCACGCGCGCACACATACACACACTCTCTCATCGACACACACACACACTTTGTAAATTTCTTTTTGAAAGGAAAAACTAGGGTTCTTGAGCCATTCTATCAGCAGCCACCATCTCAACCTCTTCCTTGCAAAAAATTCCTGAAGATTCACGTTCATTTTCTAGCAAGAAAACGTGCAGCGTGCGTCTCCCGGTCATCCCCGGTAACCCACCGCATCGGTATTCTTTATTTTCGTGCGTTTTAACACAAAGACATGTATATTCTTTCATTTTTCCACATCGATCTTCTAATATAAATATTTTGATACATATTGTATGTAAAAATCCGTATGTGTTATGCAAAATTTGAGCGATGATGCTTGGAACGAATTTGGAACAACTTTTACATTTCAAAAACCGAATCTGCTGTCATTTCTAATCTCGTGAATTTTTTTATCATTTTTTTGAAAAAATTTCAACATATAAAACGTATTACTTTTTGATATTTTTGATTTGACAGTAAATTCGTAATTTTCGAACAAGAGACGAGTGAGTTATGATCATTCTCGTGTGACTACTCAAGATGTGATGCTATCAAAATGTATTCTTCTTTTTTTCTTGAGGATTTTGAGTTGCAGGCTTCGTTGAGAACCGTTTAGCTGAACGACGCTCGGGCGCGAGATTTTACCGCTTGAGCACCAGGTCTTCTGGATGGGCATGCTCGAGCGGTAAGATGTTACCGCTCGGGCGCCAGGTATTCTATAAGTTTCGTCTTGAGAAGGCCTGAATAGTGTGTTAGTATGTGCAGCAGTCGCCCAAGCGAAATCCAACGAAGCCCTCAGCGCTATATAAGTATGTTCGATGTTCAAACAAAAAAGGAAAATGTTTTATGTTTTTGAGATATGCGAATTGTCTTGTAACCAATTATGTTACGGGTTTAGAAGCCGGAGAACGTGTCCGGGGACCTCTCCATCCTGGTAAAGCATGATCGGGTTTTGATCAGGATTGGGAAACGGTAAAGCATGACCAGGGACCAATCTACCGGATAAAGCATGACCGGGGATCTTATGTATGTGGGAGTGGACGTTCCGTCGAAAGGTTGTGATGATCCCTGCCAGCCCAGTACTGTGGTTTAGTTTGATCAGACGCATTATGTCTTGGGTCACTTGCTTTGAAACATATCTATACGCAAAATGATTATGTTTATGCATGTTTGAGTATGTATGATGCATCACATTTATGAAAAAGTTTATGAGATGATGACACGTCTATATTTATGTAAGTATATTCAAAGTTTAAGTATGTATGTGCTACTTTAAAATGCACGTGGTTTTATTATGTATTACTTGCTATTCTTAGTTTATACATGTTGAGTTTTTAAACTCACTAGA
The DNA here is from genome assembly GCF_012295235.1 of Primulina huaijiensis. Classification (NCBI taxonomy): domain Eukaryota; kingdom Viridiplantae; phylum Streptophyta; class Magnoliopsida; order Lamiales; family Gesneriaceae; genus Primulina; species Primulina huaijiensis. Next base: position 8,767,242 of record NC_133306.1, read on the forward strand.
CTTAATTGATGTAGGTGAGGAAAAGTACGAAGAGGCGAGAGATGGGGACCACTGAGTTGTCTCGGACTGTGCGGAGGCCTAACCCGAGGACCGCTTAAGTTTTCAAGAATTTTATGCATGTTAAACTCATTTACTCTGATTTTAATGAAATTACTTCATGTTGTTTAAACATGTACTTGTTGCAAGCTCGTTTTGATTGTGACATTGATGACACGGAAATAGTTGTACTCGTTTTTATTTCAAGTATTTAGTCAAGTATTTTATTTATATTGCATTTTGAAATATTATTACTTATTTAAGAAAAATTTTTATTTTCCGCAAATTTTAAGTAGTTTTAAAGTATGGTACATTAAACTTAACATCTGCACTTTTGACAAATTAACCAAACAAGAGTCGGAAGAAGAACCAAAAACAAAAAAGTCATCCATGAAGTCCTCAATATACTTTTCAACCATATCTTGAAAAATCGCCATCATACAACTTTGACAAGTAGCAGAAGCATTACACAAACCAAACGACATTCTTTTATAAGCAAAAGTACCATAGAGACACTTAAAAGTTGTCTTATCTTGATCTTCGGGATCTATGGGGATTTGCATATATCCAGAATAACCATCTAGAAAACAATAAAAAGCATGAAATGCCAAACGCTCTAACATTTGATCAACAAAAGGTAAGGGGAAGTGATCATTTCTTGTGGCATCATTCAATTTGCGATAATCAATACAAACACGCCACCTAGTCACAGTTCTAGTAGAGATTAACTCATTATTTTCATTTTCAACAACATTGATTCTCCCTTTCTTAGGAACAACATGCACAGGACTTACCCACTTGCTATCGGTTATAGGAAAGATCATACCTGCATCAAGGTGTTTGATTACCTCATTTTGGACGACATCTTGCATAGCTGGATTTAGTCTCCTTTGGGGTTGAGTAGCGGGGGAGTGCTCTTTCTCCATTAAAATTTTGTGCATGCATGTGAATGGACTAACCCCCTTGATGTCAGCAATGCTCCATCCAATGGCACATATGTCATCCTTCAGTACTCTCAAGAGCTTATCTTCCTCATCACCTGTCAAGGAAGAAGAAACAATTACTGGCAGTTTATCTTCTTACTTCAAAAATAAATATTTTAAATGAGGAAGAAGTGGTTTGAGTTCGAGGAATGGGGGTTCTTCTATGGAAGGTTTAAGTGATTTTGGAATACGTCCAAACTCCTCAATCTTCGAATTTACCGATCTTGGCAGAGGCTTTGATCCTTCCAAGTAGTTCATACATTCCTCCACCTGTTCTCTGTTTGATTCCGTGGACTTTGAAATCACCAAAAGCATCTCCAATGGATCTTCAATTAAAGTATCCTGCACACTGCACTCAAAAATATCATTAATAGCATCTATTCTATAACAATCAGAAGATCCAACATGATATTTCATACTACGAAAAACATTAAAAGTTACGTTCTCATCATTCAACCTCAAAACTAACTCACCTTTTTGCACATCTATGAGAGATATTCCAATAGCTAAGAAAGGACGACCTAAAATTAGGAGGATCTCACCATCCTCCTCCATGTCTAGCAAAACAAAGTCAACTGGAAATATAAATTTATCAACTATAGCCAAAACATCCTCTATAACTCCTCTAGGATATTTAATAGACTTATCAGCAAGTTGAAGTGAAATAGTGGTTGGTTTAACTTCTCCAATCCCCAATTTCTCAAAACAAGAATAAGGCATAAGATTTAAGCTAGCACCAAGATCACACAATGCCTTGTTAAAATTAGAACTACCTATAGTGCAAGGAATGGAGAAACTACCTGGATCTTTAAGCTTTGGAGGTAATTTATTTTGCAAAATAGCTGAACACTCCTCAGAAAACTTAACAGCTTCAAAATCAACAAGTTTCTCTTTTTTATTCAAAATATCTTTCCAGAATTTAGCATAAGAAGGCATTTGAGCCAAAACCTCTGCAAAAGGAATATTTATGTGCAATTTCTTAAAAACTTCAAGAAATTTTGAAAATTGATGATCCAATTGTAGTTGCCTTGCTCTTTGAGGAAAAAGAAGTGTATTAATATCAATATTATCATTAGAATCGAACTCCTTACCTTTCTTACCTATCTTCCATGTAGGGGTGGTGTGAGTGTTCTGTTCCTTAGCATCTTCTGTCTTTGATTTCACTCTCCCATCATTCTTTTGCTCCACATCTGTAGAATTCTGCTTCTATGGTTCCTCCTCCTCGGACTTGATCACTGTACTCACTGTATTTACTCCTTTCGGATTTTTCTCAGTATCACTTGGTAGTGTTCCAAGGGGTCGGTTTGCTAACTGATTGGCTATTTGACCCATTTGAGATTCCAACCTTTTCAAGATAGCATCATGATTTTGCAGCCTCATCTCCATCCCCGCAACATGTTTCATCATAAAATCCTCATAAATTGGTCTTTGTTCTCCTTGCTTGAATCCTGGAGGTGCTGCTGGTGCCAATAATCCTTGTTGTCTCACTTGTTGACGAATGGACTGTGGAGGAATATGTGTTGGATTAAGAGAATTCTCAGTATCCTTCCAAGATAAATTAGGGTGATTCTTCCATCCTGGATTGTACGTGGAACTGTATGGATTGTATTGCTGTCTCCATTGATTCCCAACGAATTTCACTGCTTCCTCATCAAAATTGGGTTGTTTTTCGATGATTATTCCTTGGACTTGATTTGCTTGATTCGGTTGCAGCTGAGAGAATTTATGGGCCAACCCATCAATCTTACAGCAAGTGCATTCAACACATCCATTTCAAGAACCCCAACATTCTTTTCTTGTTTAATGTCTGGCCAACCCGCACTATTTTCGACTATATTTGAAACTATTTCCAAGGAAACTCGTGGAGTCTTCCTATATAAACTACCATTGGCTGCCGCATCTAGCATGGAATGCACGGAAGGATCAACTCCGTTATAGAAAATCTGAACTTGCTCAGATGAAGAGAAACCATGTTGAGGACACCTTCTCAACATCTTCTTAAATCTTCCCCAAGCTGTATGTAGTGTCTCCCCATCCTTCTGGCGAAAAGATGAAATATCCATACGCATTTGTGCTAGCTTGGTGGGCGGAAAATATTGATTTATGAACATTTCAACTAAACCATTCAATGTAGTAATAGAGCTAGCTGGTAAATCTCTAAGCCATTCAGCTGCTTCACCATGCAAAGAGAAAGGGAATAGTCTCAATCTTATGGCATCAGTGCTCACTCCATTAAATTTGATTGTGTCACAGATAGATAAAAATCCTTCCAGATGCGCATTAGGATCCTCAGTCTGCGATCTTCCAAATCTCACTTGATATTGTATCATTTGAATAATGGATGGCTTCAACTCAAAATTGTTTGCCTCTACAGTAGGACGAGTGATGCTCGAACCATAACCTCCAGTAGTTTGTCTAGTGAGATCATAGACAGTGCGATCATCCTCCTCGTTGGCCATTGCTTCCATCCCTGCTGTTTCAACCTTGTTCTCTAGTTTTAATTGTTCTTCCACGTCAGAGTCTGAGGATTTCTCCCTTTGTGCTCTACGTCTCTGTCGAAAAGTATTCTCAATCTCTAGATCAAATGGCTCTAATTCTGTATCTCTTTTAGCACGGCTCATTCACAGTAGGTAATTCCTGAAAAAAATAAACAAATTTCAAACGTACGAATACGCGTAACATCAACAAAATTAAATAAAAATCTAATCTCAAGAAAATAATAAATCCTAATATTAAACAATACAATCCCCGGCAACGGCGTCAAAAACTTGACCGACGATTTCGGTTGGGAATAAATATAACAATCGGACTAGGTCAAGTAATAGTAATTGGATGATGAGTCCAGATATCGTACCCACAGAGATCGATGTTTAAATACTAGAATATGAATTATTTTTCCTAATTTAGGCTAATCAAATTCAAATGAGATGAGATAAATTAATTGAAATTAAATTAAACAATTTAAATAAATTAACTAAAGCAAAAACAATCCAAACTATTAATTTAGACGAAAATTCAAATTATTTGAAAACGACTAATGCGCAACTGAGACAACTTATAATCTACATGTCAAACTCATATTCAATAAATTAATTTTTTAATTAACGACGGAATTCTCAAAATGATTTATTAAACGATTTCTCGAATTAATAAACCTAATTAAATCTAACTGTACAATTATTCCTAACAGAATTTAATTAGATTCAATCGCATTAGATCGATGTCAAATTCCAGTTTTTTAACCTAAAGTCGCACACTGAAATCGAATATTATTTCTAGTCGATTTAACCATGTGTTGATTGATGTGTGAAGCAAATATTAATCTATCGCCTTCCGGTTTTAGATTAACCAACAAATATTCTACTTAATTGGTCAGATTAAAAGAACACGTAATAAATGACATCAATCAATGAATAAAATAAATAATAGAATTGAATCAAACTCAAAACATCAAAAATAATTTGTCTTGGTCCTATCGTGGCCTTAGCCTATAAAAATCTACTCCATAAGTTCAAAACAACAGTGCACATCCATGTTTAAATTCAATGAAGAAAACATAATTAAGAAGGAATGAAAAGAATTCTCAGTGTTTTGGCGTGTGTTGAGGAATTCCTCCAGCTTTTGCCTTCTGTTCTGCGCTTCCTTCCTCTTTCCCCTTCTCTGCTGTTCACTTCTTCTTTTCCTGCACTTCCGTCTTCTCTTCTTTCCCTTCGGCTCTTCTGCTCTCCACCCTCTGTACGTACTTGTGCCTCTGCTTCACGCCTCTTTTTATCCTCCTAAATGGGCCTCATCCTTCAAATCTTTTTAAGCCCATGTCAATTAAAAAAAGATATAGATAAGATTTTTATCGAGAATTACATTGATTTTTTCAAAATTTCAATATATATTTTATTCCTTTTCTTTTGATATTTTGTTTCCTTTAAAATCTAGTAAATTTATCTTATCTCCCAATTTAAACATTTTTCACTTTTATTCAAATCTAAAATTATTAATTCAAATAACCACATAATTAGGGATAAAAATTCTAGATAAGCGAAAATATTATAAAATCAAATCCCTAAAATATTTGTAAGATTTGGCCTTATCAAGCTACAATAGATCGGTTCTTGAATTATTGAATACCGATGAATTAAATCGAGTTTGATTTTCAAACAAAGCGGAAGACACTCAAAATAATCCTTCGTAGAAATCGATTCAACATTTTGTAAACCATTTAAAATATATGCAAGTTAATGAGTAAAAATATTTTTGTTGAAGCATTTTATCAAACACTTGGTATGCAATATTTTGGTATTTGAAGAACACATAAAATGCTTCAACAATGTATCTTTAAAACAGTGGAAATGATAAGTAAATGAAATAAACAAATAGACACGAATTTATTTATGGATGTTCGGAGACTTCAAATGTTCCTACGTGACCCCTTCTTCTCATTGGGAATGATTCACTAGAAGACTTTGATTTATACAACTCTTTGTACAAACCCACTCAGCTTAGGACTTACACTATTGCCTAACTGAACTCCTAACACTCAAGATTGTAGGCAGCACCTCACAATCAGCATATTGTTTAATTTCTCATATGCAAAGATTGCAAACACATTGTTTTATGTCTTTGTGTAAAGACTCACTCAACTAATATTTGAAGTTCAACTCTCTTGTATATGTGTGAGGAATTGTGTGTGAGGAATTTATCATTTACAGTGTACATTTAAAATGTATCATCACACAAGGGCTTGTGCTCTCAACTAGCTGATTTCTTCATGCTAAATGCCTATGCTTTGAATCATCTTTAAAAGCTCTTGTTTGATCTTCAAGATGTTATATTTATAGGCTACAACAATGATATATACGTTAGATACAAGAATATGACCGTTTGGAAAGTTTTTGTACTGTTTATGAAATTGCAACGGTGAAATTTGCCTTGCTGGACATTTTTCCGAGCTTAAATTGGTCAACTCAGCTGGTCGTTCAGTTCAACTGGTCAGCTGCTGGTTCAGTTCACTTGGTCTGGTTCAGTTCAATTGGTCTGGTTCAGTTGGTCAACAGCTGGTTTGGTTCAGTTCAGTTCAGTTGGTCAGCAACTGGTTCAGTTCAGTTTAGTTTCAGCTGGTCTGGTTCAGTTCAACTGGTTCAGTTTCAGCTGGTGTGCTGAAATTAGCCTAGCTGATTTCAGTTTGAGCAGAACCAGTAGCTTTATCGTCATTTGACTTCTGAAGATGATTTGACATCTGATTCAGACTTTGACTTCTGAATATTATTTGTAGATCATCTTTTTATCTTTTCAACGCATACTGAATCGCTTCATTTCCATAACCGAGCTGAGAGATACGACCAAAATACCCCAACTGCTCATACCCAACTGATTGCTATTTTTGTGCGATCAGTTTGGTAATTCAGCGATCAGTTAGACCTTGATAACATCTGATTTTGTCTTACTGATGTGAAATACGAATTGTTCTAAATTGAGTTTTCTGATCAGCAAAGTAGGCGGATTGTCATTTGAATCATCCAGTTTAGAGATATCATCAAAAAACTAAAACTTGTCAGAAATTCAGTTTGTGCAGAATTCAGTTTCAGTTTACTTCTTGTGTTAATAACTTCACACTTGAGTAAATATGTTAGAAACATAATAACAAGTTTTTTTAACAACAAAATCAAGATTACAAACATGAAATGTTCCAACAGAATTTGTACTCATCTTAAAATGAACCCCAAATATATTCTTTTCATTATTTGAGTGGGGGGTTCATTTAATTATAAATACATCAATTCCCCGGATAATAACTATATAAAATCATATTTGAGATGTAGGAGTTGAGGCGGGCCCAAAGTACAGTATCCTCCACCCATCAATAGGGATGTCAATTCAGGTGGGTTGAGCCAGATTGCTGCATTGTAATATTTAAAAATTGCTCGGCTTGAACTCGACCCGAAGCCTATCTAACCCAAAAACTTCCAACCCGAACACGAATCTGACTAACCTGATCAACTCGGTCAACCTGACTAACTCGATTTTTTTAATTTTTTAAAAAAATAAATAAAATTAAAAAAATAATAATAATATTTTTATTTAAATACATAATAACAAAATCTCTCTTATATATATGATTTAAATTTAAAAGTCTAATTATAGAAAAATAAAATATATTTACTAAATTAAATAAATAATTGTTTAAAAAATAAAAAATATACAAAATAAATATTAAATTATGAAAATTTATGATATAAATATACAATAAATATTTTTCAAAAATACAATATATAAAAATGTAAGCAATATTTATTAATTATATTTTTTATAATAATTTAAAATCTTGAACCTGACCCAACCCGATTATTTTTTCCGGATCAGCTATCATGTTCAACCCGATCTGACACGAATCAAAAAACATCAAACTCAAACTGATTTTTTTTTAGCATTGTACGAGTTTCCCGAATGATAACATATCTAAAGTTAAAAGTATAGGTGTAAGCTAAGTATTCCAAACGAGCTTAATTTGTCTTTTTATCCCATTTCAGAGAACATTGGGAGTAATGACAATTTGTTACATTTTGTTATGAAAAAGGAAAAATTTACGGTAAAAAGTAAAAATCTCAAACTCTCAAAATTATCACACTACACACTTTATAATATTTGTTTCTCAACTCAATTGTCTCAAATCTTTACAAATGGAGACCTATTTATAGGATTTCTTTGGAAAATAATCCAAAAACAATTTCATCATTACATACATCATTACACACTAATTTTCAATATTGAACACCTAATTTTACCTAATTTTCAACATTCAACATTATAATTTTCAACACAAATATTTTTCACATTTCAATACTCCCCCTTGTGATGATGATCATAATAAAATGATTGTCTTGATTACGTGTTTTATACTGCCTCGTTAAAAACCTTACTAGGAAAAACCCATTGGGATAAAAACCATAGTAAGAGAAAAAGAGTGTAGTCACGTAAACTCCCCCTCATGTTGACACGAACAATTCTTCACAAATTTCATAGATTGCGCATTTCAATATTATATATGTGCTTTCTGAATATTGTAGTAGGAAGTGCATTTGTGAAGAGATCTGATGAGTTTCCATGCAGTATTAACTTCATATAGTATCACAGGCTTCTCGTAGAATGATAATCCACATGAGATTTGGATATGTTGGGTCATTGATTTTAACCACATATATTCACAGCTTGCTTCATGTAGTGTAATAATCTCGACATGATTTGATGAAGTTGTTACGAGCGTTTGTTTCTGTGAATGCCAAGAAATTGCAGTGCCTCCACGAGTAAATACATATCTAGTTTGGGAACGTGCCTTGTGTGGATCAGATAAGTATCCAGCATCGGCATAACCAATTATACTTGGATTAGCATCTTTTGAATACAAAAGTCCCAAGTCTGTTGTGTCTCGTAGATAACGGAATATATGTTTAATTCCGTTCCAGTGTCTCTTTGTTGGATATGTGTTAAACCTTGCCAATAAATTTACGGCAAAGGATATATCAGGCCTTGTACAATTTGTAAGATACATAAGGGCACCGATAACACTTAAATATGGTACTTCTGGACCAAGAATATCTTCATTATCTTCACATGGACGGAATGGATCATTTTATATTTTTAATGATCTAACAACCATTGGAGTACTTAAAGGATTTGATTTATCTATATTAAAACATTTAAGGATCTTTTCTGTATAATTTGTCTGGTGAACAAATATTCCACATTCTTTTTGTTCAATTTGTAAACCCAGACAATACTTTGTTTTTCCAATATCCTTCATTTCAAATTCTTCCTTAAAGTATGACACAACTTCTTGAATTTCTTTATTTGTCCCAATGATGTTTAAATCATCAACATATACAGCAACAATTACGCATGCGGATGTTGTTTTCTTAATGAAAATACAAGGGCACATTGAATTATTTACATATCCATTTTCATCAAGTGATCACTTAGCCGATTATACCACATTCGGTCGGATTGCTTTAACCCATATAATGATCTTTGTAATTTCACAGAATAGCATTCTCTGAGTTTTGAACTTTGTGCTTCAGGCATCTTAAATCCTTCAGGGATTTTCATATATATATTACTATCAAGTGATCCATATAAGTAAGCTGTAACAACATCCATAAGAAGCATTTCTAAATTTTCAGACACCGTCAAGCTAATCAAATACCGAAACGTAATTGCATCCATCACGGGAGAATACGTTTCTTCATAATCAATTCTAGGCTTTTGAGAAAAACCTTGTGCAACAAGTTGAGTTTTATATCTTACTATTTCATTTTTCTCATTTTGCTTTTGAATAAAAACCCATTTGTATCCAACAGGTTTTACAGCTTCAGGTGTAACGACTATAGGTCCAAAAACATTACGTTTATTTAGCGAATCTAATTCAACCTGGATGACATCTTTCCATTTTATCCAATCCTGCCGATTTTTACTCTCACCAAAAGATTTTGGTTCATGATATTTATTATCATTTATGATGTAGATTTCCACATTATAAGAAAATATATCATCAATTTCCCCTATATCTTTTCGATTCCATATTTTTTCAGTATTAATATAATTGATAGAGATTTCACGATTCTTGTCAGTTTGTGGTTCTGACAGAACATTTTCATCATCATGTGTTTCTTCAGAAACATCATTCTTTATTTTGTGATCATCATATTTCTCTATGAATTTTCTTTTTCGAGGATTTTTATCCTTGGAACCGACTGGCCTTCCACGCTTTAGGCGTTTAATGACATCATGAGTATCTTCAATTTGTTTCTTCGGAATTTCAATTCGAGTAGGGACATTTGCAGCACATATACATGATTTAGTTACCCTTTTTGTGTCTGCAAATGCATCTGGTATTTGATTTGCTATTCTTTGCAAGTGCACAATTTGCTGTACATCTTTTTCACATTGTTTTGTTCTTGGATCCAGATGTAACAATGATGATACATACCATGTAATTTCCTTTTCGATATGTTTCTGTTCTCCCCTTAACATTGGGAAAATTTCCTCATTAAAATGACAATCAGAAAAACGTGTTGTGAACACGTTGCCTGTCTGAGGTTAAAGATATCGAATGATTGATGGAATATCATAACCGATATAAATTTCAATCTTTCTTTGAGGTCCCATTTTTTTTCGTTGAGGTGGTGTAATAGGCACATACACCATACATCCAAAAATTCTCAGATGAGAAATGTCTAGTTCTTTACAAAATGCAAGCTGCAATGAAGAGTATTTATGATATGCACTTGGTCTGATGCGAATTAATGCAGAAACATGTAAAATTGCATGTCCTCATATAGAAATAAGGAGCTTTGTTTTCATAATCATTGGTCTAGCAATCATTTGCAGACGTTTAATCAATGATTCAGCCAATCCATTCTGTGTATGTACATGAGCAACATGATGCTAAAAAATGATTCCCATAGACATACAATAATCATTGAAAGTCTGGGAAGTAAATTCACCAGCATTATCAAGTCTAATTTTCTTAATTGTATAATCGAGAAATTGATTCCTCAATTTTATTATTTGAGCAAGTAATCTTGCAAATGCAACATTTCGAGTTGACAATAAACATACATGTGACCATCTGCTGGAGGCTTCAATCAATACCATAAAGTATCTAAATGGTCCACATGGTGGATAAATTGGTCCACAAATATCACCCTAAATACGTTCAAGAAACATTGGTGATTCAGTTTGGATTTTGGCTAGTGATGGTCTTATAATAAGTTTTCCAAGAGAAAATGCTTTACATTGAAACTTATTATTCTGAAAGATCTTCTTGTCTTTCAACAGATGACCATGTGTATTTTCCATAATTCTTCGCATCATCGTTGAACCAGGATGTCCTAATCGATCATGCCAATTAGTTAATATTGAAGAATTATCAACTACCATGTTTGATTCAATGAGACTTATATGTGTATAATGCAATCCACTAGGGAGCATTGGTAGTTTTTCAATCACATATTTCTCTCCTGATTTATATTTGGTAATACACATATATTTAAACCATATTATGTTCATGAAGCATGAAATCATCGAATTTGACAACACATTTTTTCGAAAACCTGCACATAATTTTCTCGGCTACTTCTTGTGCTTCACGGGTTTGATTGTTTTTGTGGTTACAAGAGGTTGGCTCGGTTCCAGGCATTCCAGGATGCATCTAGGCATGTACTAGGGTGTGTTAGGATCATGTTGGTCCATTAGTTTAAGTCCCTACACGCTGGACGAAGACTCGACATCAACTTTCCCATTGTTGCAAGTTTGAGTCTCGATTTTCGGTGTTGGTTGGCTAAGTTGAAGGTTCAGATCATGGTTGGTCTAAGGCCTGTAACCATGGTTAGAACCCTTCCTTCGAATGTCTAGGACGTGACCACGATGGCCTTTCAAGGCTTGGTTCATGGTCCCATCGATTTTTTTAAACAAAACATGCAAGTGCCCCTCGGTTTCATTTTTTTCTGTTTTGGGTTGTGTGAGTTTCGGTCTTGGGGGTGTTGGGGGGATTGTGGTTGGCTTCTAGCCCATAGCCATGGTTCAAATAACACTTCATCATGTCTAGATCGAGCCATGTTTGATCATATGACCACTGGAACGACACAAGACAGCAAGCGATCCACACCATCGCATAGTACAGAATTTGTTTGGTGTTCTCGGTTTCAAGCTTCGGTTGTCCTAGTTGTTTGCTTCAGTTGTGGTTGGCCAAGTGCCCTTAGCCATGGTTCAAGCCACCCTTAGGATGTTGGTAAGAGACTTTGGTCGGTGGTTCATGCCCCAATGGCCATTAGTTCTTAAACCACGCAAAGGAAGCGCAGCTGCTGCCACTGTGTTATGACAGCAACTTTGTCTTCGGTTCAGATGTCATGTTCGAGTTCTTGGTTGGATTTTAGCCTATGGCCTTGGACTGGACAGTACCTCAATGAGTTAGGAAGGTCATGTTTTAGGCCGTTCGTGATTTGGTTAAGTTTAGAAGTCGTACAAGAATTTACGGTGCAATGTGCCAAAGTGACTCTCGAAAGATTGTTTCATGATTTGGGCCTCCATTCACATTTTTCGTGTATCACAGCCCTAGGGATATATTTTTCCATCATTTTAGGTGTATTTTAATCATGGCTAAACGATGGTTCAATGTTGGTTCAGGTTGGTACGAAGCCATGGTTGGATACTAAGTTTGTTGGGCGTAATTGTCTCGTTTTTTTGGTTCGGTTATGAAGTGTTGGTCAAGTTTAGTATATTTGCATGTTTCTCATGTTAGAATTAGGTCGCAGTAAGCCTGGGAACGATCCAACTCATCCGATAAAACAGGGTCATAATTATATTACGTGCATAAAATATAAAATATTTATTTTTGAGATATATGCGAAATCTCTTGTGGCCACCTTACGCTTATGGGATTGCTTCACTCGGTGACTTACGACTGGTTTATGATTATGTATGGGTACGGATATCCAGTCAAAGGGCTGTGATGATCTCTATCGCCCAGTATATTGTGGTTTAGTCTGATCAGATGTTCATGTTATGTTATGGGCCACTTGTGTAGAAACATTATCTCTACAGAAAAATTACGATATGATATTTTATGACAGGGCTCTATCGAGCAAACCTTTTTTGTACGATTTTCAGATATGCATGTATTTATACTTACCCACGATACGATTTTCACCTTACGCTTTACGATATGATATTTTTACGTTGCTTGCGATTTTATGATATATTTACTTGTTATTCACGATATATGCATGTTGAGTCTTTAGACTCACTAGACTTGATTGTTGTAGGTACTGATGAGGTCGGGACTAAGGGCGGGGACCAGTGAGCTGCTTGGGTCGGCAGTAGTAGGAACCCGAGGACTTCACACCTTTTTATGTTCAAACTCAGTTTTAATATGTGGAATGATTTCAAGTTGTTGTTTTGAAACATAATATTTACTTCCACTGTTATTTTAAAGTAAATCCATTTATCAGTTTATTTTATGAATGATGCATGTTATTTATTTAAAGAGAAAATTTTTAAATAATTCCGTAAAATTACGAGTACGAAATACGGGACTCTTCAGTTGGCATCAGAGCCTATGTTCTTGTTAAAGGTTGTACTACTACTGATCTCGAGAAACTCAAGAAGTCACGTCTTCGGTCTGTAAGTTTTACATTTACGCATTTTGTTTAAAGCATGAAATATTTTAACAGCATGTTTTCATGAAACGTTTTATGTCAAGATTATGATTATGCGGTATTTGTTCAAATTTAAAGAAATAGTGGAATTATGCATGTTGGTTACGTATGTGTTATATATGGAACAACATACCTCCTAGACGCATTCATGATCACATGAGAGATGATGAGCCTCGTCACGAGGACGGTGAGGATCATAGGCAGGAGAGAGATTTACCACCACCCCCTCCACCGGACATGAACGCCCAGATGTTAGCTGGAATGACTTAGTTCTTTGCACAATTTGTGGGGAACAATGCTGTGGGAGCCAGACAGACAGGGCCTGAGGCTACCTATGAGCGGTTCATGAAGATGAGACCGAAAGAGTTCTCAGGGATGACAGATCCTTTGATTGCCGAGGGCTGGATTAAGTCCCTTGAGGTTATCTTCGAATTTTTGGAGCTTGGAGATGAGGATAGAGTTCGTTGTGCAACCTATCTGTTCGGAGGAGACGCTCGTTTGTGGTGGGAAGGAGCATCTGTAGCCTTGAATTTGGCCGCTCTGAGCTGGATGCGCTTTACAGAGGTATTCTACTCTAAATATTTTACTGACGAAGAACGTTCTAGGTTGACCAGGGAGTTTATGACCCTGAGGCAGGGAGACATGACTGTTACGGAGTTTATCCGTAAGTTTGAGAGGGGTTGCCATTTTGTACCCCTGATTGCAAATGATGCTGGAGCCAAGTTGAGACATTTTCTGGATGGTCTACGGCCGATCTTGCGCCGTGATGTTAGGGTGGGTAGCCCTACTACATATGATGTCGCTGTCTCCAGAGCTCTAGCTGCAGAGCAGGATCAGAATGATATTGAGAGAGATCGCCAGGGCAAGCGACCAGTTCAAGCGCCGCACCGCCCTCCTCATCAGCAGCATCAGAGTAAGAAGCCTTTCCACGGCCCATCCAGGAACAGAGGACAGCAGCAGCAGGGACGGGCAGCCCCGAGGACCTCGGAGTATCCAGTCTGTGCCAAGTGCTCACGCCGCCACACTGGAGTTTGTAGGTATGGTTCGGGGAAGTGCTACAAGTGTGGTAGTCCTGACCACTTACTGAAAGAGTGCTCTCAGGGGAGTCTGCCTACCCAAGGCAGAGTTTTTGCCCTCCATGCAGCAGAGACGAACCCAAAGACAATGCTCATGACAGGTATCTTAAAGCTTTAAGTTTGTATTTGGAATTTAATGTTTTGGGTTGAGATCTTGAACTTAGAATTTGTGATAGGATTGCATGCTCTAATCAGCGTTATCATCGGGAATTTAGGTTAGAAGAACTTTGACCTTCGCATGTCTATAAGTTTAGTTCTTGTAATTATTGGGTTCAACTTGATGTTCCAACCTTTCAGGGAGGATTTTTATAGCTGGTTCAACTACGAATGCCTTGATAGATTCAGAGGCTACTCATTCGTTCATTTCAGACATCTTTGCGAATTTTCTCAAGGTCAAGACCATTGTGCTAGATATAGCGTATTCGGTAGTACTGCCTTCTAGAGAGGAGCTGACAGCCACTAATGTGATCCGAGACATAGACCTCAAACTTCATGGTAATCTTGTTTATGCGGATCTTATCGTATTGCCGATGCCGGATTTTGACATCGTTCTGGGAATGGCCTGGCTCTTAAAGAACAGGGTTTTGATCGACTTCCAGCGGAGATCTGTTCTAGTCCGACCGCTTGAGGTAGATCAGTTCTTATTCAAACCAGACAGGTACTTTCATGTACCGCGTATGATATCTTGTGTCCAGGCTAAGAAGCTCATGCGTAGGGGGTGTCTAGCATTTTTAGCAACCTTTGTATCTGTTCCCGAAGCACCCAGCCAGTCAGTTTCCGATGTCCCAATTGTTAGGGACTTTCTAGACGTTTTTCCTGATGACGTCTCTGGTATGCCACCTGTGCGAGAGGTGGAGTTTTCTATTGAGCTTATGCCAGGTACTGCACCGATCGCAAAAGCAGATACCGATTAGCACAGACAGAGATGGCAGAACTCAAGAAGCAAATTCAGGAACTTCTTGACAAGGAGTTCATTCACCCGAGGTTTTCGCCATGGGGCGCGCCAGTCTTGTTTGTGAATAAGAAGGATGGTTCGATGAGACTCTGCATTGATTACCGGTAATTGAACAGAGTTACTGTGAAGAACAAATACCCACTTCCGAGAATTGAAGATCTATTTGATCAGTTGCAGGGAGCCTCAGTATTCTCAAAGATTGATATGCGTTCTGGTTATCACCAATTGAGGGTGAAAGACGCCGATGTTCTCAAGACTGCTTTTAGGACTCGTTATGGCCACTTCGAGTTCCTTGTGTTGCCGTTCGGTTTGACGAATGCGCCAGCGATCTTCATGGATCTCATGAATCGCGTATTTCAGCCGTATCTTGATCAGTTCGTGATAGTATTCATAGACGACATTCTCGTCTACTCAAAGAATCATGAGGAGCACAGCAGACATCTGACCGCAGTTTTTCAGATCTTGCAAAAGCACAAGCTGTTCGCGAAGTTCAGTAAGTGCGAGTTCTGGTTAGAGAAGGTGGCGTTCTTACGCCAGATCGTTTCTAGCAGCGGTATTGAGGTAGACCCAGCGAAAGTTGCAACAGTCAAAGATTGGGTTGTACCGCAAAATGCATCAGAGATCCGTAGTTTCTTTGGGCTAGCAGGATATTATCGGAACTTTATTCAGGGATTCTCCTCTATAGCCGTTCCACTCACGTCGTTGACGAAGAAGAATGCGAAATTCGTGTGGAGCGATGAGTGTTAGAAGAGCTTCGATTCTTTGAAGCAAGCTCTTATTTCAGCACCGGTATTGGCCATGCCGTCAGGGCCCGGAGACTTTGTTTTGTATACCGATGCTTCGAAGCTCGGTTTAGACGAAGCGTTGATGCAGCATGGGAAGGTGATAGTGAAGGATCGAGTGTGCTAATGCCTTCGAAGGCATTTCGAACACTATATTCTCCATTAAGCTGCAATAGCTCGTGTTCTAAGAATATTAACACCGATGAATTAAATCGAGTTTGGTTTAAAACCAAGCGGAAGAAACTCGAAGTAATCCTTCGTGAAGAAGACTGTTATTAGAAAACATTTTAACTTATGTAAACTGAATAACCGAAGAAAGACAGATTAGTTTTTGTATTCTTCAGTTCAGTTATGGTGACAAGTGAACTGACGAGTGCACTAACTGATCGAAACAATTTTAAAACCGTAGTTAATCAGTTAAATACACAAGACGATAGGATCGATTAACGTATCAAGAGTGTTTAGAAGGGGGGTTGAATAAACACTCACAATTAAAATGAGTCTTTTCGAATTTAGAATTCAGTTTGGTGACAAACTGATTCTCGGAATCTTGTTGGTCAATGACAATCAGTTAAACTAAGAGTAGTTGCGGAAAATAACTGACTGAAAGATAGAATACAAAACTGAAATAAAGTACGCAAGGATTGTTTCTGTATTGTTCGGAGATTTCAATCACTCCTACGTCACCCCTTCTATCTCAAGGATAGGATTTCCACTAAAAGACTTTGATCAAATACAAGACTTGTACTGACCCACTTCAGTTTGGACTTAACACTGCCAAAACTGAAACTCTTAGCATACAACAGCTTTTATCAGTTCGTGACTGATCTTAGCACAACTGATATATTCTTGATTGAATTACAAAGTGCTAACACGCTCAAAGTGTAGCTTTAGATGCTACTGATATATCTGATATACGTGAGCTGTGAATTGTGATTTTAGCAGCGTAACAGCAAGCTTTAATAATGCGTTAATTTTTCTCTGCTTCTCAGCTGCTTTGTTCACTTATTTATATGCTTTCTTTCCAACGGTAACTGAATTTGAATCTTTGTATCCGTTGATTTTTTACTTGATTATTCCTTGGATATCGTTTCCTTCATTTATTGTGATGCAGCGTCTTAACTGCTTTCGCCGAAATGCGTTGTTCTAAGCTGTATTGATTTAGGTGCGGCGTTGCAATCTTCTATGTCTCTTTGTCGGTTGATCGTTCTTTCCCGAGACATGTTCAGTTGAAGGAAGCATACGGCTGAATATATCAACTTATCGGTTTCCAACTGATCTGTTGGTTTTCTTCGAAAGTTCAGTTCAGCTGGGTTCGGTTGCCTTAGATAATGTGCGCGATATTGTTTAGTTAGGCAAGCTGTATAGATCGAATATTTGATCAGTTAGTTCCAATAAATAATCGGTTTGTCAAACATCCGAAATTAAGTTTCCAGCACAAGATATGTTTATGGATGTTCGGAGACTTCAACTGCTCCTACGTCACCCCTTCTACCACCGCGGGTAGGTTCCACTAGAAGATTTTGATTTATACAACACTTTGTACAAACCCACTCAGCTAGGACTTATGCTACTGCCTAAACTGAACTCCTAGCTACGACTGAAGGCAGCACCTTCCTGCCAACACTTCTTTAACGTCTATGTGTGAAAGACTACATACACAAATTTATTGTCTTTGTGCAAGACGGTTTTTGAGTGGATTTGAGAGTGAGTGTGTGTGTGTGAGAACTGAATGAGAATGTTCTCACACACTGAGGGAAAATGGCTTCTAACCTAAGCTGATACAACGATGAAGAATTCCCTCTGGGCTTTTAGTGCTTCTGAAAACTGATATACAACTGAGCGTGCCCTTTTGCTGTTTTATCTTCTCAACTCTTTTACCTCTCGTATATCTCCCGTTTGAGTCTTCACTGATCTTCTCTTTAAATAGACGGGAAAATCTGATCGTACAGTGAGACTCAATTATTGTATCCGTTGCATTTGAATCGGCTCCTTGGACTTTGTGCTTCGACTTTTGACTGCCTTTCTGGAGCGTTTTGTCGTTAATGCTCTGATGCAACGTCCCTTATTGTCCTTTGACTGGACAATCGCTTTGTACCTTCTAGCACAGCTGGAAACAATTTACGGTAAGCTTGTCTTGATCTGCAACTGATTGCTCCTCACTGAAGTTCTGAACTGGTCTTGTTGCTGTGAGGTGAAATCAGTTGGTTTTTTAGCTTAACTGATTTCACTGATTCAGTTGAACTGGTCAGTTGGGTTCTTCGTCAGTTGGACACATCATAGGCTGGCCAGGCTTTTGAGATCTTCCTGCTGAATTACCTATCAGTTTGGACAATCAACTGAACTGCTTGTTTGAAGAACCAGTTAGACTGATTTAGTCTGGGCAATCAGTTGGCATCTCCGATGGATTCAGTTGGTTTCGTAAACTGATTAATTCAGTTTCAGCTGTCTGCGCACTAAGGTAGATTATTAAAAACCAAATAATAAGTTTTATTAGCATCAAAATCAAGCTTGCTAACTTGAAAAGTTCCAACAGATAGCATATGCTTCTCGTCAGTTGAAGATCCATGAGAAGAATTACCCTACCCATGATCTAGAGTTGGCAGCCGTAGTATTTGCCTTGAAGATTTGGAAGCATTATTTGTACGGAGAGAAGTGCCAGATCTTTACCGACCATAAGAGCCTCAAGTACTTCTTTACGCAGAAAGAGCTGAATATGCGTAAGAGGCGTTGGTTGGAGCTAGTGAAGGACTATGACTGTGACATTAGCTACCACCCTGGCAAAGCTAATGTAGTAGCGGATGCATTGAGCAGGAAAGTCGCTGTGATGGCTCATTTGGTGATTTCGAGACCCCTTCAGTCTGAGATGCAGAAATTTGATCTAGAGACATATCCTCGAGGTAGAGTTCTCCGTCTATCTACGTTGGCGATTCAGTCTTTTCGTTTAGACCGTATTCGCAGTGGGCAGCCAGCAGATGAGCAGTTGGCGAAGTGGAGGCAGAGAGACGAGGCCAGGGGCAGTATCTTGTATACAGTTAACGACGGTATTGTGAGATATCGAGACAGAATGTGGGTTCCTAGTGGTGGTTCTATTCGAGCAGATATCTTATTTGAGGCCCACATGTCGCCGTACTCTATTCACCCTGGGAGTACGAAGATGTACAAAGATATGCAGTTATTGTATTGGTGGCCCGGAATGAAGAAGGATATCCGACGTTTTGTATCCGAGTGTCTGACGTGTCAACTAGTGAAAGCGGAGCATCAGAGACCAGCAGGTATGCTCATTGCTCAAGCCTCTTCCTATTCCCGAGTGAAAGTGGGAGAATGTTACCATGGATTTCGTTGTCGATTTGCCGAATTCAGTCAGAGGGTCAAATGTTATCTGGGTGATTGTTGATCGTCTTACCAAATCAGTAGAGTTGTATATCCGAGAGATAGTCCGATTTCATGGTATTCCCGTTTCTATAGTGTCTGACCGAGATCCTAGATTCACTTCCTCATTTTGGAAGAGTTTACATTCAGCTATGGGTACAAAGTTGTTGTTTAGCACAGCTTTCCACCCTCAGACGGATGATCAGTCAGAGAGAGTTATCCAGATTTTGGAGGATCTTCTCCGTGATTGTGTCCTCGATTTCTCATGGAGTTGGGAGTCGAAACTGCCATTGGTGGAGTTCACCTATAACAACAGTTTCCAGTCGTCTATATGTCTGGCTCCGTATGAAGCACTGTACGGTCGTAAATGCAGATCGCCTATTCATTGGGATGAAGTAGGGGAGAGATCAGAATTGGATCCAGAGATCATTCAGCAGACTACCGACGTAGTAGTCAAGATCTGTGATAGAATGAGGACTGCTCAGAGTCGACAGAAGAGTTATGCGGATCAGAGGAGGAGAGATCTAGAGTTTGCTGTTGGCGACCGTGTTTTTGTGAAGACAGCACCGATGAAAGGTGTCATGCGGTTCGGGAAGAAAGGAAAGCTCAGTCCGAGATTCATCGGGCCATTTGAGATCCTCGACAGGGTTGGGACGTTAGCTTATCGTGTTGCTCTTCCGCCAAATCTGGCCGGAGTACACAATGTGTTCCACGCTCTATGCTGAGGAAGTACATGGCGAATCCTTCGCACGTATTGAATTTTTAGCCATTGCAACTCACTCCGAACCTGACTTATGAGGAAGGACCAGTGCAAATCTTAGACAGGCAGGAGAAAAAACTTCGGAACAAACTGGTTAAGCTAGTGAAAGTCAAATGGCTTAATCATTCGGAGGAGGAAGCTACCTGGGAGTCTGAGCCAGAAACGAAGAGTCGATATCCCGAGTTATTCGGTGAGTTTTAATTTCGAGGACGAAATTTCTTTTAAGGTGGGAGGATTGTAGAACCCGAAAAATCAGATTACGTACAAGCCATGCATAATTGCTATTATTTAAATTAAAAGTGATATTTTATACATATATGAAGGGTTTAAGTCACTTTAAAATTTGTGAAGTCATGATTAATTTTTTCAATCGCAGGAGTTTAGTTTTTTATCTTTTCATATAAATACGAGAGGTCGGACTAGAGTTGGAGAATTAAGATAAAAAATTAATAATAAGAAAATATTCATAAATTTAATTTAAGCCAAGGAATAATTTATTTTATTGATAAATAATGTTTTAAGATTTATTTGAATTAATTGGATATAAGTTATTAAATAAGTTCTTTTATGTTCAATAGTTAATTAAATCCTAAATTAAAATGTGTCATCAATTGAGATAAAATTTATCTAGGCCTAATATATTCAACAAACTATAACCTAACATTTTTAATAATTATTTTAAGACCTAGTCATGCCCTGCAAGAAAATAGTTACCCTAAATTAAGTGTTTAAAACTTTAAGGAGTTAAAATTCAATAACTAAGCAATATTTTACCTCCATAATTTCAGAAGAAAACCAGCAGCAAAAATCGTGAACCATCAACAAGAAAACAAGAGAGAAAAGAAACTCTGTCTCCGCTGCGCCGTGTTCGTCGTAGTGTTTGTTTTCTTCTTAAACAAATTTCTGGCATGTAGATATTGTTCTTTTCTCTTCAATCAAGTCATATATACATTTTTAAACCATATTATGTTCATGATGCACGAAATCATCGAATTTGACAGCACATTTTTTCGAAAACATGAACAGAATTTTCTCGGCTACTTCTTGTGTTTCACGGGTTTGATTGTTTTTGTGGTTACAGGAGGTTGGCTCGGTTCCAGGCGTTCCAGGCTGCATCTAGGCATGTACTAGGGTGTGTTAGGATCATGTTGGTCCATTAGTTCAAGCCCCTACACGCTGAACGAAGACTCGACTGCAACAGTCTCGATTTTTGGTGTTGGTTGGCTAAGTTGAAGGTTCGGATCATGGTTGGTCTAAGGCCTATAACCATGGTTAGAACCCTTCCTTCGAATGTCTATGACGTTACCACGATGGCCTTTCAAGGCTTGGTTCATGTTCCCATCGATTTTTTTAAACAAAACATGCAAGTGCCCCTCGGTTTCATTTTTTTCTGTTTTGGGTTGTGTGAGTTTCGGTCTTGGGGGTGTTGGGTGGATTGTGGTTGGCTTCTAGCCCATAGCCATGGTTCAAATAACACTTCATCATGTCTAGATCGAGCCATGGTCGATCATATGACCACTGGAATGACACAAGACAGCAAGCGATCCACACCATCGCATAGTACAGAATTTGTTTGGTGTTCTCGGTTTCAAGCTTTGGTTGTCCTAGGTGTTTGCTTCAGTTGTGGTTGGCCAAATGCCCTTAGCCATGGTTCAAGCCACCCCTTAGGATGTTGATAAGAGACTTTTGTCGGTGGTTCATGCCCCAATGGCCATTAGTTCTTAAACCACGCAAAGGAAGCGCAGCTGCTACCACTGTGTTATGACAGCAACTTTTTCTTCGGTTCAGAGGTCATGTTCGAGTTCTTGGTTGACTTTTAGCCTATGGCCTTGGACTGAACAGTACCTCAATGAGTTAGGAAGGTCATGTTTTTGACCGTTTGTGATTTGGTTAAGGTTAGAAGTCGTAAGAGAATTTACGGTGCAATGTGCCAAAATAACTCTCGAAAGAGCGTTTCATGATTTTGGCCTCCATTCACATTTTCCGTGTATTACAGCCCTAGGGGATATATTTTTCCATCATTTTAGGTGTATTTTAATCATGACTAAATGATGGTTCAATGTTGGTTCGGGTTGGTACGAAGCCATGGTTTGATACTAAGTTTGTTGGGCGTAATTGTCTAGTTTTTTTGATTCGGTTATGAAGTGTTGGTCAAGTTGAGTTTATTTGTATGTTTCTCATGTTAGAATTAGGTCGCAACAAGCCTGGGAACGATCCAACTCATCCGGTAAAACAGGGTCATAATTATATTACTTGCATAAGATATAAAATGTTTATTTTTGAGATATATGCGAAATGTCGTGTGGCCACCTTACGCTTATGGGATTGCTTCACCCGGTGACTTACGACCGGTTTACAATTATGTATGGGTACGGATATCCAGTCCAAGGGTTGTGGTGATCTCTACCGCCCAGTATACTGTGGTTTAGTCTGATCAGACGTTCATGTTATGTTATAGGCAACTTGCGTAGAAACATTATCTCTACAAAAAAATTACAATATGATATTTTATGACAGGGCTCTATCGAGCAAACTTTTTTCGTACGATTTTCAGATATGCACGTATTTATACTTACCCATGATACGATTTTCACCTTACGCTTTACGATATGATATTTTTACGTTGCTTGCGATTTTATGATATATTTACTTGTTATTCACGATATATGCATTTTGAGTTTTTAGACTCACTAGACTTGATTGTTGTAGGTACTGATGAGGTCAGGACTCAGGGTGGGGACCAGTGAGCTACTTGGGTCGGCAGTAGTAGAAACCCGAGGACCTCATGTTTCATTTTATTCACCTTTTTATGTTCAAACTCAGTTTTAATATGTGGAATGATTTCAAGTTGTTGTTTTGAAACACAATATTTACTTCCGCTGTTATTTTAAAGTAAATCCATTTATCAGTTTATTTTATGAATGATGCATGTTATTTATTTAAAGAGAAAATTTTTAAATAATTCCGCAAAATTACGAGTACGAAATACGGGCCTCTTCACTTAAAATCTTAGAATCTCAACATATTCCATTCATCACGGGCGGTCGGAAGTATAACTTCACTTATATGTTCAAATCTTTCTTTTAATCCTTTCCACAGAGCCATGTGATCTTTTTCGATGAGATATTTACATTTCAAACCTTCATCAAGATGTCAACACAAAAATATTATAGCTTTCGTTTTTTTTTTGTGATGAAGATATACCATTTTCTTTAATAGTCTCGCTTAGACCCAATGACTCAAGATGCATTTCTACATCGAGAGTCCTTGGCATATAATTTTTTCCTGTAATGTCGAGTGCAACAAATTCGAGCTTTGTCAAGTTTGACATGGTGGTACTAAAAAAAATATGATGCATTTTATTAGTTAATGAATATTGCAATACAAAGTAATTGGTAAACAACAAATACAAGCATTCGTAAAAATAAAGAAAACACACGAGGAGGATATTCTCCGATAAATACAAGATTCGTGAGTATTATAACCAAAATAATTAAAAATAACCTTGAGAAAGCCATCTTCTTTTTCTTCGAAAATTTGATGAAGAATAATTTTTAGAGAAGAAGAGAAAATTGGAATGATTGAATGTGTTTGTGAGATCATATTTATAGGGCAAAAACTAGCCGTTTTGTTACCGTTTATAACCGTTGGTGTACAAGAAAATAAATGTATGTATTTGTATAATTTTATGGTAATAATATAGTGTATATAATATTAGTAATGTTTGAATAATTATGTGTATCATATCACGTTATTATAATGAGGTGTCATAAGATATTTTCTTTAAAAATCTCATAAGCTTTTATACTTGTCGTATCCCTTAACAGGAGTGTGGGATGTCATCTTAACATTCTCCCAGGATTTATAACAAGTTTTTTGAAAAAATTTATTTTTATTATTTCTGATCTTTATTATATAATAACATTATATTATATATTAAATATATACACGATAAATAAATAAACAGTAAAATAAATATTATTACTTTTTTTATCTTTTTCTTCTGTTTTGGAGCTTGGAAAAATATGGAGTACTTTTAGAGCTTTGTGCTAATAACGTGTTATGAAAAAGTAAAAATTTACGGTAAAAAGTAAAAATCTCAAACTCTAAAAAATATCACACTACACACTTTATAATATTTTTCTCTCAACTCAATTGTCTCAAATCTTTACAAATGGAGACCTATTTATAGGATTTCTTTGGAAAACAATCCAAAAATAATTTCATCATTACATACATCATCACACACTAGTTTTCAATATTCAACACCTAATTTTACCTAATTTTCAACATTCAACATTATAATTTTCAACACAAATATTTTTTACATTTTCAACACATTTGACATTTTTCATTTAAAAATATGATGCCTTTTTCATTTTTACTTTCTACACATAAAGAAATACATTGAAACTTGATGTATGTTCAAGCTTTAGAAAAAAATGTATTTAATATTTTCCATTTGAATGACAAAGAACGAATTATAATTACAGATATAAGTCTCAATCAAGCCCTATAAGCGATCGAATAAATAAAATTTATTTGAGGATTTAAATAATAAATTAATATTAGAATTAATTAGTATGCACGCGAACGATACTATTAATAAAATATAAAATCATCAAACTGACAACAAATTAAATATTTAATAACAGTAGCAACTCTACACAAGTTGCTAATACCATCTGGTTTTGACTCAAGTTGTACACACACATATATATATACACACACACACACGAGCCAAATAATGTTATAGATGAATTTTCATGTAAATATGATGTTATGCTATCAAACTCCATCCCATGTGATAAAAACAAGATAGCTCGTCTATTATTAGAAGTGTTGGAGTTGGTAAAGTAAATGTTCACTTGACAAATGATCATGAATTCAATTTCTTGTACCTACACTTTCTTGAGCAATCGTATCCCCTAGAGTTTGTCCATTACTATTTACCTAACTAGCGTGATTTATTGACTATCATATCAGCTCGGAGGTTTACTCAATGTATACTGAAAGATTATGACTGTTGTTCTATTGTTNCCACGCAATTACTTGTTAATGTACTTTAATACATTGAATGGACAATTAACACTCTAAACAAAAGGACAATATCTCGGGTGGGTAGATGAATTAAATGGAGAAAAGTGCATGCCCATCAAATTTCTAATAACCGGAGGTGCATTGGTGGTGGGGAAATTAAAATAGCATATTTTGATTTGGTGCTCTATATTTTCAGTGAATTATATATAGATTTTTTCTTTTATTAAGAGACTTTTCTGTCATTCGTTCATCGACGGAAAATTAACAATTTCTATAAATGGGGATTAATTAGTTCCACATTCTTAATTTGAATATGGTGAGCAAAGTAGTAATTCAGGTGAGAAAAAAGATTTTAGGGTCTTTTAAACGAAATTCTTATTCTTTAATTAATTTTTTCCTTGTTAGTAATATAAGAATATTAAAATATTGAGTTTTTAAATTAGTAAGATTTTGATATTTCATTGTTCGATAATATTGTGATATTATTGATATTTGTGATTAAAAATCTAGATATTCTATTATTGTTCAAAATGATTTATTTCCTAATAAAATTCTTTTTTTCCTACTTGTGTAGGACTTTATACGAGGACTAAACTCTAGGACAAAAGAAGTCTAGAAATAAAAGAGATCATTGCTGCTGTAAAGGACGGTTAGCGGTTTTTGGTGAGTGGATTTGAGAGTCGAAGAAAGAGCAAAGAATTACATTAGTGAAAATTTTGCGTGATCATCTCACGCTGTTTGCTGTGTTGTCATGATGTGTTAAAGACACTCGAAGATAACACTTGTGTAAAGTGTTGGTTGAGGAGTTACTTGTGGCTCTAGGTTTCGGAAATACAGTCGTTGCATCCGTCGTTTTTTTTTTTTTGTTTATTTTAGATGTAATTTACTTCCTTGACTTGTAAAGCAATATTGATTTTCGTAGTTTAACTAGTATTGACTTTGTAAACTATTTATAATTTTCTAGTGAATATTTTTCCATGAGGCACCACAAGTTTTTATACGTGTGCATGATTTATTATGTCTTATTTTAGTCACTAAATTTTATTTGTGTGTTTAATTAATATATTCTACTGCATGTTATAGATATGTGTTACAACACCTGCACACAACACTTAAAATCTAATATACTCAATTTCACTATTTTATGTAGAAAAAAAAAATCATTTTCAATTGTTATCAAAGCCTACTCTTGATTTACTAAGTGTTATTCTGGCTATTTTATTTGAAAACATAAAAGTACAATGAACAGCGTTCCGACCATTGTTTTGGATGGATCCTATTATGATCTTTGGAAAGTCAAGATGAGGGTCTACTTTAAATCTATCGAACAAAGAGCATGGAAATGTGTCTTAGATGGTTGGTCTCTACCAAGAACCGTGGATACGGATGGTGACAGTTGCATCAAACCAGAGATTGCATGGACAATTGATGAAGTCTAAACTTTGAATTTCAATTCAAAATCACTCAATGCAATTTTCATTCCAACCAACATTAACATGATTAGTTTGTTAACAAAATGCATCTCTACCCAAGATATGCATGGGAAATTCTTCAAAAGCACTGTGAAAGATCTGAGAGTGTGCGCAGAACCAAGCTAAGTATGTTAACCTTAAAATTTGAAAGCTTGAAGATGGAAGAAAACGAGATAATCGTTGAATAAGATCGTAGGCTGTGTGATATTGAAAATGAAACCTTCAGTATTGGCGATCCAATATAAAATGAAAGACTGCTCAGCAAGGTCTTAAGATCTCTTCCATAACAATTCAATATAAAGATCTATGCAATTGATGAGTAAAAGACACTTCCATGCTCAGCTTGGAAGATTTGATAAGTGTTGGGTGTAATAATTGTCCTTGCTTGATAGATCAATCGAACCGTGGTGCTTGAACTACTGTACAATTTAAAAGATTTGAGTTGCACCATTACCACGAGCTACAACTTTTGGTAAAGCGGCAAGCGTTCAGTCCTAACAATTGGTATCAGAGTAAAAGTCAAAAGATTTGAGTTGCACCATTACCACCAGCTATAGCTTTTGGTAAAGCGGAAAGCGCTCGGTCCTATAATTGGTATCAGAGCCAAGGTCATGAGTTCGATTCCCATTGATTGCAAAGAGTGCAATTATTAAGAGGGAGATTGTTGGGTGCAATAATTGTCCTTGCTTGGTAGAGCGATCGAATCATGGTGTTTGAGCTGATGTGTGGTTTAAAATATTTGAGTTGCACAATTACCACAAGTTATAGTTTTTTGTAAAGCGACAAGCGCTCGGTCCTAGAATAAACTCTCTCAAAACCTTTGAGATTAATCTGGATTTACAGAAGAAAGACAAAGGTAAAATAATTGTCTTTCCAGCTTCTGATGATTCATACAAAGATTTTTTTCAACTATCTTAGGAAGTCAACGAGTTTGATTTATGTGAAGATTACATATCGTTGATTACAAAGAAATTTGGTGATTATCTAAAAAAGATAAGAGACAACAAGAAATGTGTTCAAGTATCAAAATGCAAATTTTTTTGCTTCTGAGAAAAATAAAAGGCATGCACTTACTCATGGACAATTTAGACCAAGTAATGAATTGATGAACCAACCAGATGTCAAAAGATTAGAATCGGTTCAGTGATGGCATTGTTATGGATTCGGTTAGTACGCAAATGAATGTGCCGATATACTTCAAAGGAACAAAGTTATGACAGTCTCATAAGTGATGAAGATTCTGAAGAAGAGCAGTGATCCAGTAAAAGAGAAGATCACAACTCTTTGTATAATGTCTTGAAGGAAAACCCTAACTGCAAGTCAATCCACTAGGTGTTGTATCTGGTTTTGCAACATCGGATCGCAACATCTCTTCAAAATCAGTGTGCCCCAATGCAAAAACTCTCAGTGACTCGAGTAATCTAGAAACCTAGGAACTTGATCAAGATTAACTCGCCCTAGAGAATGTGAAGACAATGTATGAAGAACTGTATGAGGACTAGTTCAAAAGAAACAAGATAAACTCGATCCTCTTAAAGAAAAATACTGATTTGAAAGAATGTGTGTCACAACTTGAAATTATTTTGAGTAAGAAGGACCTTGAATTGTATCAAATCAAGGACGATCTTGAAAAGGCAACAAAAATTCTTGCCAAATTTAACTCAAGCTCGGCAAAACTTAACTCGATGTTGATAATTGGAAAATATGGCAAAGCTGGTCTTGGGTACATTAACAACATGTTTGAGTATGTATAATCTTCCAACTCTGGGCCACAACCTACTATTTTTGTGAAGAAAAGCAAAGTTGCCTCAAACTATCCGAGAGACACTCCTTCTGTCAAAGCTTTACTGACTAAGAAGCAAAATTCTTCTCAAAGACCAAAGCAAAGAAAGCAACGGTTCATTTGCCACTTCTGCTGTAAGTCAGACCACGCCAAACCTTTTGTTTTAAGTTGATAGATGACTATATGAGCTAAGAATCAGACCGGATGTTGCACAAGGTGTTTCTTAACACCAAGCACAACACTGTCAACACGAAACCTCCAGTAAATAATGTTTGGGTACCTAAGGTTGAAATTTGATGTACTGTTTTTTATACATCCTTGAAAACTAACATTGCAAGTAATTGGTATTTCGAGAGTGAGTGCTCGCGCCACATGCCAGGGTCTAAGGATCACCTCACTGGATATGTTGAACTAAAAAGTGGACGTGTGATAATGGAGGTGGTGCAAAAGGGAGAATTGTTGGTAAAGGGACTTTGAATGTGGATGGACTTCCAGAACTTCATAATGTGCTCCATGTCTAGGACTCAACTAAAACTTAAAAAGAATTAGTCAACATGACGACTTGCATATTAAGTTTGATAAAAATAATTGTAAATTTTTAACAAAGCTAATGTTTATGTCATGTCAAGTACAAGATCTGCTGATAATCACTATCAACTGGGTGAAGATCATGCTTGCCTACACATCAAAGTAAGTGAATTGAATTTGTGATATCAAAAGCTGGGGCACGCAGGCTTCAAGACATTGAAGAACCTTTGTAAGTATGATGATGTACGAGGTATGCCCAATTTAAGCTCAGGAACTGCATATATTTGTGGATCATGCCTGAAAAGTAAGCAAACCCATGTTCCACACCAAGTGTTGCAAAAATTTGGGACAACACGGTGTCTTGAACTTTTATACATAGATCTTATGGGTCCAATAGAAGTGGAAAGCCTGGACGGTAAGAAATATTCATTTTTTTATGATGATTTCTCACGTTTTACATGGGTAAGCTTTCTTAAAGAGAAATCAGACACATTTGATGCTTTTAAGAAACTAAATGCTAGGATTACTAATCTGCATAATTTGAGAATTGGTAAGATCCGAAACAACCATGGTAAGGAATTTGAGAAATCACATTTTGCATCTTTTTGTGATAAGAAAGGCACAACTCATGAATTTTCAGCCCCGAAGACTCCCCAACAAAATGGTATAGCCGAGAGAAAGAATCGAACCTTGCAAAAGATGGCTCGGGTCATGCTGAATTCTAAAAATATTGATGATGCCTTAAACACAACATGTCATATCTCAAATCATCTGTATTTAAGGAGTGGTTCCACTATGACTTCCTATGAGATTATCATGGGAAAGAGGTCAAACCTTAAGTATTTTCATATCTTTGGATGTGTATGCTATGTGTTGAACGACGAGATCATCTTGTTAAATTTGATTCTAAAAGCGACAAATTCTAGTTTCTTGGATATTCTACCAATAGTCTTGCATATTGAATGTTTAATTTAAGAACTAGAACAACTATAGAATCCATTAATGTTGTGTTTGATGATCTTGCAGATCTGACAGGTAAAATAATCGAGGAAGATGTAGACGACTGCTAGATACATCTGAGTCACTGATCGGAACAGGTGTTGAGACAAAAGTTACAACACCCAGTACAACATTGTCTCTGGCTGAGACAGAAACAGTGGAAGATGAACAAGATGATGATACAATGATCAATGCTGGGAAATATATTCCTAGTAAAATTAAGAAGAATCATTCATCATCACATATCATTGGAGAATTACATGGGGACATGCAAATTAGAAGAAAGATGACTACAGAAAAATTATTGGTTTAGTATGCACGAGTTCCGTATACTATCAGGTAAGATGATCTTGTTTTGTTGAACTTTAGCCATGGCAGCTTTTGCTTTCATCTCCTCTACTTCGAGTTGTTTTTACTTCATTTCAACTTCAGGTTTTTTCATGCTTGTATACTCAGTAAACTTTGCAAACATATTGTCCAAGTTTGTTGTCATACATTCCATGTCCGATCTCGTTTTTCCTTTTCCCTTTATTTTTGCTACATTTTGACCCATGGGACTATTTTCTTCTTCGTTTAGGTCTACATGTAGACTCGCATCTTGGTTGGATGATGTGTTGCTTGCTCCCGACTCCAAGGTCCTTGCCTTCTTCGTGCAAACAAGGTGATCAACGGACTGTGGAGTAAAAATTGGACGATCTTTTACGATTCTCCACACATGCTCGAGATTAAATGCGATGCCGTTATTTTCCTCGCGATATTTTTCATACGCAAGCCGTAGTATATCCTCTTCACTGTGGCCGCTACGATATGCACTATAAATACTGTTGTAATTTGCATTGAAGCGATATACTGTTTTTTGGATGGTATTGTGCCAGTGCGATCGTATGACACTTGCACTTCTATTAGGTGTACCTGCGGGACGATTGTCATTGTAGTAGCTTGCAACACGTCCCCAGAAAGCTTCCGTCTTTTGATCATTGTCGATGATTGGGTCATCGCTGATAGTGACAACCGATCTCACTAAGAGCTCGTCATCAACTTTTCTCCAGGTTGACCGTTTTTTTCTACCCTCAGCGCCAGAATCCACATTCTCCAAATTTGCGACTTCAATTGGGGATTCACGGTCGGACAATTGAGTCTCTGGGTATAGATTATAAGGATAATTTGGTGGGTATGGAAAATATGGATAATTTGGTGGAATTTGTGAATTTTGGGAAGAAGTATTTTCTTCCGGTATTTTTGGATAATTCACGAAATTCTAAAAAAAATCTCGGTAATTTTCATCAATTTCGGAACAAAGTAGGATTTAAGGAATTTTTTAAAAAAAGAATTTGAGATGATGAAAATAAAAGAGAAAAGATTTTTGGAGTGAAGAATAATGTGTTTTGATGTTTGAAATAATTTGTGTAGTGCGTGAATATTTATAGATGAATATTTTTTTTTTATTAAACTAGCCGTTAATTAGCCGTTAAAATAATTTTTAAAATTAAAACAACCGTTATTTTTTAATTTAACATTTGTTTGTAATTTATTTTAAAATCCGAATTTTTTTATTAAAAAATGATAAATTTAAATTTAAATAAATACATTAAAAAATAGACATCATCAAGTGTGTTGGGCCACAATTGTTAACAATTCTTCACGCCTTATGCAGCGCATGAATGTACGCGCATTAAATAATGTGTGTGGAGCGTACAGACACGCACTGATATGAGATTATGATTACTTTTTGTTTTCCGGAATTGAACTCGTTCATTTTTTTTTTTTTGAAATCCTAATCTAGGGGTGGGAGGACTCGAACTCGAATCAATACAAGGGACGGAAGTGGGTTGAATGCTGATGTGTGATTGTTTGAACATGTACTTGTATTGGTTTGAACTCTACTTGAGTGTTTGAACACTCTATTTTGAACATGAATGTAGATGCTCTTAAGAGGTGGAAACATCACACTAAAATGTCTCTATATTATCTTTTTCAGAGAACTTTCCTCTAAATTTATTTTGTTTCGCTAATTCCCAGCTATTCGTTAATCTTTTTTCCTTTTCAAAGAAGTGTGCAAAATTGTTTCAAGTACGTAAATCCTATTTTTAAATGTGGAGACTGAGATTAGGGTGTAAACAAATCGAATATGCTAGAAAATTTTAATTTCGAAGTCTGCTCGAATTCGATTCGAAGCTCGAAAAATTTAAATTTTTTTCGAGTTCGGTTCGAGTCACAGCTCGGATTCGAGTTCGATTCGAAAGATTCAAACATGTTCGCTAGTCATTATATTATTGTTCGAAAATAAATACTGAAAAAACTCGAAATATATTTATTTAATATATATTTATATTATATTAATAAAATATCAAGGCGCGAACTATCGAACAAAATAATTTAGACTCGAATTCTGCTCGAAAAAATTCGGATATGCCCGAGTTCGATATTTTCGAATATGAATTAAATATTTTTTGAATCGGTTCGAAAGTTCGCAAATCGACTCAATTCGTTTACATCCTTGATTTAGACTAAAAGTGATTTGTTTAACATAAAAGTACAGAAAATATTGAGATTGTGTGTATCAGATTTTAAGTATTGTGTGCAGGTGTTGTAACATATATCCACAAGATGCAGTGGAATATATTAATTAAATACACAAATAAACTTTTAATGACTAAAATATGACATAATAAATTATACACAAGTAAAAAAATTTGTGCGGCCCTTCATGGCAAAATATTCACTAGAAAATTGTAAATAGTTTACAAAACCAATACTAATGAAACTATGAAAAACGATCTTCCGTAACAAGTCAAGGAAGTGCATCCCAAATAAACAAAAACAAAACCACGGAAGCCACAGCTATATTGTCGAAACCTGGAGCTACAAATAACTCTTCAAACAACACTTTACACAAGTGTTAGTCTTCGAGTATCTCCAACACTTCACAGTAACACAACAAACAGAGGGAGTCGATCACACAAAATCTTCACTAATGTAATTATTTGTTATTCCTTCGACCCTCAAATCCACGCACCAAAAACCACTAACCGCCCTCTGCAGTAGTAATGATTTCTTTTATTTATAGATTTCCTTTGCCCTAGAGTTTATTTCTTGAATTTTGTCTTATACAAATAGGAAAATAAGAATTTCATTAGGAAATAAACTCTTTTGAACAGTTGTATAATATCTACAATTGTATAATATTTAGAGATCTTATCACAAATATCAATAACATCAAAATATTATCGAAGAAGAAAAATATCAATATTAAAGAGAATCTTATTAGTTTAAAATTGAAAAATACTATACTTTAATATCTCAATATTATCAACATGGAAAAAAATTAATATAGAATAAAATATTCTTCTTGATCTTCTCTTTTTTGTCTTTTTGGACAAAACATCCAAAAATAATATTATCTTTTTTATATAGATTATCTATGCTTGTATAATAACTTCCACTGAGTTATATAGTTATCTCCCTTGAATTCAACCTTCATGTTTCCCTTGAAATATGCAAGTGTAATCTTTAATTGGTCACCTGCATCAAAAAATTATTCATCTATATCCTTGACAAATCCTTGGGATCCCAAAATCCCATCGCAAGGAGGGAAAAAGTAGCTTGGTGGATTTGAATCCTCCATCTGCAAACTGCAGAAGAGTATTGAATATCATCCGACCAAATTGTATGTGGTACTACCAGTATCAATCATGAAGAGAACAATGGCCTATGGTTTAGTAATTACTGTGGTGTTGGTTGAGGGATCCAATTTCAGATTGCAGTTTTATGGAAAACAGAATACAACAAAGTGAATTTTGCAGCAGACAGCCTTTTGGGATGATCTGGAAAAACTTTGATTAGTCTGTCAGTGAAAACATCAACAACGACATTGAAATCAGGTGTAACTCCTCATTTTCTTCTCCAACAGAAGTGTTATAGAAATCATTTATCACTTCGGGATTAAAGCTGAAAATCTTGTCACGGAAAAACACTCTGCCAAACTTCATTGATCTTTCATCTCCAACATTGGATAGGAGATTGCTGTAAAATTCCAGAACAGTTCTTCTGGCATAGAGGGTCATAGTGCTCACAGTAGCAAGCAATCATCGACCTTTGAAGAAAACAGTCAGATTCTGCTTTTCATAGGCCTCTGCATCAGTATTTTTTTCTTCAATAAATTCACTATTGATGTACAATGGCCACAAAGCTACAGCAGCTTCAGAGTAGAACATTTTTGAGAAGGACTTGCTCACATCATAGTCCACAGGGTCAATGTTGTCTTTGGTGTAGACAAAATCAGCCTCAACATCGACAGCGACATCAGCTCATCATCAACGGACTCACTTTCTTCACCGTCACTATCTTCTGACTCATCATCATCAGTATGTTTCTTAGACTCAAAATTAGATTCAGAAGAGGAACTGTCAGAAGAGTCAGGGAGATTGTCATCAAATTTTTGTAGCATCTCTTCATCGGGCTCGTCATCATTAGATTTGCTTTTCTTTGCAGTTTTTCATTCTTTAAAGCAAGAAAGAAACTCAGCCAAGGATTGTTCATCTTCAGTAGAATCAATAGGATCACTCGGTCCTGGAACATCATTTGGTTCTTTTTGAGAAGATGATTGAACATTAGAAGTAGATGATGTTGTGTTCTTCACTGCAAAAGCAGGTTTTGTTCTTGCGACCAATTCAAAACCATCATCATCAAAATCATCTCCAAATCAGAAATCAGAGTCCAAAATATACGCAGTGGAGGAAGGTGCTTTAAACTTCTTGGATGGAGTAAATTCAGGGTTATACCCTGCTTGTCTATTTGATCTTCTTAGAGGTGGACGAGAACGGAAAAATCTACGCAATGGTTCATAATCTGATGGGTTTTCATTATCAATTTCATTGCCAAATTCTCCAGGGCAACGGTTTCAATCAGAATAGAATTCTCTTCGATAGCCACCAATTGGAGACACTCAGTAATGAGGGATTCTGAGGGTGGTGTTGTTTCAGGTGTTGCAACACCTGTTCTAGCAATCATCTCGCTTCAGATATCCAACGGATCGTATCCACTACTAGCCATATGTAATATCGTCACAAGAAGTAAATTGTGAAGAATTTGAATACACGGAGAAATTGCGATGAACATTGTAAGACGTTTGCACAGAAAATTGAATGCGGTAAAAACAGAGAGAAATCGACTGGGAGGATAAATTGATTAGAAGTAGAAAAATTGAGTAATTAAGGACATAATTTAAAAGTGATTTCTTCTAATGCTAACAAACGTTCAATGCCAAAAATCCTTCTCATTACTGATCAAAATTACTCTCACCAGCGGTAAAAAATCTAAACCGGTGTGATCTTTATTTCAAGAAAACATCCAGTTTTAACGCTACGTCGATTTAACCCACTTACCATTAAAATCAAGAAAATTCAAAATCAAGAAGATTAGGGTTTTGTTCAAATGTTATAGGTTAAAAACTGATAGCACACTTAGTAAGAAAAGTTCATAAAACAATCAGAATGCATGTCCTAATTATGCCTTAGGTTTAACATAATAAGGAAGTGTCAACAGTGATAAAATTGTAGTATATTAGTACTTGGTGTTGGAAACACTACTTAGCAACACTCCTGATTTTGAGTCAAACTTTCATGAACTTTCATTTGATTTAGAAATGGTAGCTCACACAATAGAATAATGGTCTTCAATGGACTCTAGGTAACTTTTTCTATCTGTATTTTGACTTAGAATTGGTAGCTCAAACATTAGAAAAAAGGTATTTATAAGACTCTTATAGGTAGTTTTTTCCATTTTCTTCTAAAATATATGTTTTTTTTATTTTTCTATTTTTTGCTCAAATTTTCCAAGTCACTTTTTCGTATTGGATAAGATCATGAAATACACGAACATCCTCAACTACTTGATGACTTAGATCGATCATAAACCACTTTCCAATACTTGATTTGAAGTTTGAACGCCAGCTGAGACTACACTAGGAAATAACCATCACTGTACAGATTTTACACAAAACAAGATGGATGATATATGCAATATGTCTAGCATCTTACATAAGTACATGCATGTAAGGTGTTGTCACAGGTGTTGCAACACCCACTACAACATGTGTGATTGATCAATATACACACAAGCTAAGAAACTTTCGTAGGAAATATATCAAAATCCAAAGGTTTTGTGAAATATCAGCCAGCTGCTTCTCAGTTCCAACAAATTCCATTCGAGTTATACACTTCTCAACCTAATCTTGAATAAAATGATGTCTAATGTCAATATGTTTTGTTTGAGAGTGTTGCACTGGATTTTTAAATATCAGTAGTACTTGAGTTATCACAGTCTCACTATGAGAACCATAATCTTCAATCATTTGATTCATCCACAAAAGTTGTGAACAACAACTTCCAGCTACCACATATTCAGAGTCAACAATAGACAAAGACACACATTTATGTTTTCTATTGTACCATGACACAAGATTATTTCATAGGTAGAAACAACCTCAACTTGTACTCTTCATATCATCTAATTCACCAGCCCACTCAGCGTCACTAAATCCTACAAAATTTATATTTGTCTCTTTGGTGTACCGCAAACCTCGCTCAATAGTCCCGACAATATATCTCAGAGTTCTCTTGACAACCTTTAGAAGAGTGATTTTAGAATTAGCTTGATATCTAGCACATAAACATACACTAAACATTATATCAGGGCGACTACCACTTAAGTAGAGAAAACTACTGATGATGCTGCAGCACAGGATGTTGTTAACACCTTCGGCAATATCATTTCTAGACAACTTTTCACTAGACCCCATGGGAGTTTCATGTGCTTAGTGTTCTCATTTGAAAATTTTTTTACCAAATCTTGAAAAACTTGGATTAACACAGAAATATACTATCATGCAACTTTTAATTTGCAATCCAAGAAAAAAAAAACTTAATTCATCTACCATGCTCATTTCAAATTATGAAGACATACATTCAACAAAATTATCCACATGCTTCTGTGAAAAATACCAAAAAAATTGTCATCTACATAAACTTGACATATCAGAATATCATGCTTTAACCATTGAATAAAAAGGGTTTTATTAACCTCACCTCGTTTGAATCCAATGTTAAGCAAATATTCTGTCTGAAACGTCTGCTATTCGTTTTGCTTAAAAAGTACTAGAAAATTTCTTTTTCCCTCACATAATTTCGGCCGATCTTAATGCATTCACATAAAATATTTTTGCACCCTTTTTTTAAAAAAAAAAATAAAAAAATTTCTAGTACTTTTAAAGCAAAACGAATAGCAGACGTTTCACTGTCAATCTACCATGTCATGCTCATGGTTCCTGTTTCAGTCCATACAATGTCTATTTCAGCTTGTAAACATGGTCCAAGTGATATGGATCCTTAAATCCTTTTGATTGACTTACATAAGTGTCTTCTTTCAAGATGCCAATAAAAAACGCACTCTTCACATCCATTTGATACAATTTAATTCTCATGTAATGGCAAGTAACAGTGAGACATACTCAATTCGGGCTACAAGAGCAAAGTTTTCAGCAAAATCCATTCCCTCAACCTGTGTATACTCTTGAGCAACCAACCGTGCTTTGTTTATAACAACATTATATGATTCATCAGTTTTGTTCTTAAAAATCCATTTAGTTCCAATTACATTAACATTTTCACATCTTGGAACTAAATCTCACACATTATTGCGGACAAACTGCTCAAGTTCTTCATGCATAGCTTTGACCAAAATTCAACTTTTAATGAATCATTAATATTTTTTGGTTCAATGCGTGACACTAAAAGAATACGCAATCCTTTCGAAGGATACTTCGCAAATGACATATGAGCAACTTATCATCCACGAACGTCTATGTCAAAAGAATACGCAATCCTTTCAGCTATTGTAATTTTCGATTATTGTAATTTTCATTTTTTATAATTTTCATTCAATGTAATTTTCATTTCCGTTAATGTAATTCTCCGATTAATTAATGTAGTTGTTGCAAAGTAGTCGTTGGAATATAACCGTTGCAAATATGGTCGTTGGAAAGTAGCCGTTGGAATATAGCCTTTGCAAATTTAAAAATATATAGACACCTAAACATACCATTTGTTAAACACGTACTATTGAATTTGTTTACTCCAAAATGTCTCAATATTCCAACTCGTAATTGGTACAGAAAAAAGTTAAAACATATTACGTTAGCATGCATTATTTTATATAACATGATTGTCGAAGATGAGGGGGTTCACGTGACAAATTGGTACAACGATGAAGGTGACGAACCCGCACAACCCGTCTAGGGCTCAAACCGAGGATTTCATGAATATCTCCGAACAAATTCTGAAATACGTGATACTCATGTGCATCACCAACTTCTTGTCGACTTAGTTAAACATATTTGGTCACAAAATAACAACAACCTTTGAATTAATATTTTACATTTTCTCTTACATTTAATTTATATTTTTTTATGCAAGTGTTATTTTTTTTATATGTTGTACGGTTTCATTTTAATTTAATAATAAAATTTATTTTTAAATAAATGAAACTTAAAAAATAAGATAAAGTTACGTAATAAATATATAAAAACATATTATTATTTATCTAAAATAATAATATTTTAAATTTTGTAAATAATTTGAAATTGAATTTATTTACTTTTAAATAAAAATAAGATGAATGAGTGGACAGCAGGACCTACAAATAATGAGTGTTAATGTTAAAATGAATGTGGTAGAATAGATGTGTTAATATAATGTGTATGTGGCATGTGAACCCTACGATTTTTGATTAGATAGTAAGTGTTATAACGATAACGAATGCGGATGCCCAGCTCCATAAATATTTATCTTTCTAAAACTTACAGCTAATTTTTTTGTTTTAAAAAATGAGCAATGAAAATAACGATTTTTTGAAGTTACAAATACTCTTTTAATATTTGCAGCTTCTCAAAAAAGAAAAGTACTAGTATAGTAGTATTATTATTCAATATTTAAATTTTACTTGGCAAAAAAATTCTAATAAACAAAGTAATCTATATTAAAAATATGGACGTATGGCATTACCTTAAAATGCATCCTATGATGAATAATGGTAATCAACTTTACACAATTTCTTATGCGTGAAATAGAGGAAATTGGTTAAAGAATTTTGATTAACTTTTTTTTTAAAAAATGACCTATTCAAATGAAGATGTCATTTTCTTAAAAAAGAGTTGACCAAGATTAAAAAATAAAATATTCCACGTGAACTATGATGAATTACCATATATGAGATTCATTATGATATATTTACGATATATATATACAAAATATGACAAGTAGGTAATAGTCATCGTCAGAGTCGTAGCTCCCTTCAAGGGTTAATAATTTATATTTTGGAAGAGAAATCAATGGTCCTGAGCATTATTAATTAAATATTTATTATCCTGCATTCTTGGCCTGGTTTCGAGGCAAAGTTCATTAAATGCAAGTTATTGGGGTCAAATAATCCAAAATAGTTTCATTGAAAAAAGTCAATTAAACCCTCGTAATTCGTAAAGAGCTTTCAGATCGATTTGAGTTAAAATAAATAAATAAATATATGATTTTGCATTATAAAAATAATTCTGAAGTGTCATATCGCCTTCTTAATATCAAATGCTTAATTTCAATACCAAATTGTTAACGAGAGAATCCCATTTGAGTAATAAAAAAGGATGAAAATTCAGTAAAAAAAAATAAAATCGAACGCAAAACTTGGTATTTTGTAATAACAATACAGTAAAAGTAACTGTGGCCCTTTACAAATTAACATCTCGGAACTTGCGTGTGGTCAAACGTGTCGTTATTTACGAGCATCTTTGCTCACCGTTTCAGTTAAGTAACTTTTTTGTATTGTATAAAAAATTAGAAACTAAAAATTATTGATAGATTTATATAAATTTTTGCTGCTACACGTCTCCACGCATGCAATATTAACACACATATATAAATATATATATATATATATATATATAGGTACAGAAAAAAGGCAAAGATATGAAAAATGGAGTCAATGTATTTCATGTTAGTTGTTTGTTGCGCTTCCGTGGTGCTTCTGTACGCATGGAAGGTGGTGGATACGTGGTGGATTCGGCCGAAAAGTATCGAGAAGCTGCTGAGGCAACAGGGTTTCAGAGGGAACTCGTACCGGTTTATGTTGGGAGATTTGAAGGAGTTGGCCGCCATGCACCGACAAGCTAAATCCAAGCCTATTGCTTTCGACGATGATATCAAGCTGAGGATCATGCCTTTTCTCATCAAAACCCTCAGCAAATATGGTACTTTCGTTTTCACTTCTTATTTTCTAATGAAGGAAATCGAGAAAAAGTCCATGCCCATTAATTTCTAAATGCATGCTTTGGTGGTGATATTTGGTGCTTAAAATGATCATTTGACAGGGCATGTGACCACATAATTTGCAGGAAATGGATCCTTTTTATGGATGGGACCAACACCTAAAGTTATAATCACAGACGCCGATCTAATAAAAGAAGTGATGTCCAACAATTATACGTATCTGAAGCAATCTAGCCCGAATCCGATAACGAAGAAGCTTATACAAGGAGTCGTTCTTCTCGAGACCGACAAATGGGCCAAACACAGAAAGATCATTAACCCTGCTTTCTACATTGAGAAATTGAAGGTTCGATTCATAGAAAACAAATAAAATTTGTAGTGTCTGTTTGATTGAGATACATGAACAGTTTTGACAATACACTGCGATTTGCTACGAAGTTGTGCTAATTGTGTTTGTAAAATATTAAATATGGATGTCAAATGGTTGCCGGCAGGTAGATTATAAGCGATCTTTAATCTTAACGACTGTTTTTGATCAGCAGCTAATGGTACCTGCCTTTTACATGAGTTGTGAAGAAATTTTGAACAAATGGGAGACAAAAATTTCGCCCAAAGGATCATGTGAGATCGATGTGTGGCCCTATATAGAGAATTTGACAGGAGATGTGATATCAAGAACAGCCTTTGGTAGTAATTTCGAAGAAGGCAGAAAAATATTCGAACTTCAGGAGGAGCAAACGGAGTATGTTCTGAATATTTTACAGACCATATATATCCCTGGATGGAGGTAAACAAGATAGAGTGTGTGTGTGTGTTGGATCTCGGTTTTCTACGTGTCCAAACGCAGCGGAAGTTTAAAATTTTTTTATTTTATTTTGAAAACAAAATAATTCTTTTGGACACTCGTATGGTTTTCAGGAATTAAACATGCATATGATGTTTAAAGAATTATACCTTTGTGAATTAAATCACTGGACTCCAACTAATCCGGTATAAACGGATTAGCTCTTGTTGATTCCCTACGAACTTTCTTCGATGAAATCCTCCTATCAAGTCCACGACTGGATGGTATGTTCCTCTTCCAAATTGCACTAGAAAATTTGGAAGAGATTTTACGTTGGAGACTAAAACGAGAGGCGGCTCAACCTTGGAAAGAAAAACCAAAGAGGCCAATTTTTTTT
>NC_133306.1:8809261-8907767 GCF_012295235.1 Primulina huaijiensis
TAGGTGAGCGGTGAATCCCCGACTACAATGCACTGGCTCCTATATGTGTCGCAACTATACCCAACCTCGCCACCTGATGACTCTCCTGGAGTCGGTAAACGAGTCAAAGCACAGCCCTAGCATATAGAGCCTCAGTGTTGTCCCGGGTCGTAAGGACTAATGGTGTACAATCATAACCACGGACTTATCCTCTCGATGAATGATAACCACTTGGAAAGTCCGAGGGAGGGTTGTTCGGTATAATCATCATATGACTACCCATCTGTATGTTTGGACATCTCTATGCCCTTACCAAGAAACGCAGTACACAACATCACAGATGCTAGTCTCGAGCTCAAGCGACCTTTATCCACGTTTTAGGCGGCTGAATCGACTAGGAACGAATTTAGATCATACAGTGTTTACAAATGAGTTTCAACATCGAATTACGATTCATTTGTATTAAAGTATAATCAAGGTCTTTATCTATGTTTGAAATCATGGGTATACAGATAAAGAAATAACAAACCATGAAATAATGAATTATATTAAAATAAAGATTGTTCTTTACAACTGAGTCAATAAAATCCCTAGTCAACAGTTAACTTGCAGGGCATCTACTCTAACAGTGTGTGTGTTGTGTATCGAAAAGGGTTTACATTAAGGTTCTCTTTTCAAAATTTTGTAACTGAACATTAATTATGTTGTTTATTATTGATGAGCAGGTTTTTGCCTACCAAAGTGAACAAGAGAATGAAGGCAATAGAGAAAGAAGTCAAATCCTTGATATTGGGTATGATCGAGAAAAGAATCGAGGCCATTAAGGTAGGACGGGGCGAGCGTAAAGCTGACCTGTTGACCTCATTATTGGAATCGAATTTTCAAGAAATCGAAAATCAAGGTAACAAGAGTACTCATGGGATGAGCATAGACGAGGTAATAGAAGAGTGCAAACTGTTTTATTTAGCCGGCCAGAGGACGACGTCAGTGTTTATAGTCTGGACGTTGATTTTACTGAGCAAGTATAAAGACTGGCAGGCACGAGCTCGAGATGAGGTTTTGAAGGTGTTTCGTGACAATACCCCCGATTATGATGGTTCGAATAATTTGAAACTTGTAAGAAACAACACTTTCATTAAACATATGAAATATCTTTCCCATGACATGGCTTAATTTCCTTATCAAGAAAAGTTTTACTACAGGTTACCATGATTTTACTCGAAGTCCTGAGGCTGTATCCACCGGTAGTATCTGTTACTCGAAGGCTCGATCACGAAGCCAAGCTCGGGAACTTAACAATGCCAGCCGGTGTGGAAGTTGTAATGCCAATAATCATGTTACATCACGACCGGGAAATTTGGGGGGACGATGCAATGGATTTCAATCCCGAGAGATTTGGCGAAGGAGTTTCCAAAGCACAGAAGGGAAAAGGTATGTATTTCCCGTTTGGTTGGGGACCTCGGATATGTGTTGGACAAACGTTTGCGATGTTAGAAGCCAAAATCGCCCTGGCATCGATTCTACAACGTTTCTCTTTAGAGCTTTCACCGTCTTACACGCATGCGCCTGACGATCTTATATCCCTTGTACCTCAACATGGTGCTCACTTGGTTATGCACAAGATATAGGGGATTGAATGAATCTTCATATTTTGTCTCTGTATCAGTAAGGATGTTAAATTGATCAACCCTTCTACTTGTGAATTCTGATCAGTTATTTGCTCAAGGATTCGATGTCTTTACTTAGTTCCAATTATGAATCGAGAGCAATGAATAATCCTCTTCCATTTCTTTCTAGCTGTCTCCAATCTTGTGATATTCTACTTCGATGAAACTTTGTAATATATATATATATATATATATATATTTCATCTTTTCCTCATATTATTTCAGATCAAAAGTTCCATGTATTTCTATGAAGAAGTCGTGCTATATATAATCATGATTATATTTTATTTTTATAGATAAAGTGATTTTTCGATTGAGAATTTATATCTATATATATCTATATTTATATGAAAAGCTTTTAGCAACAAATTCAAAAATGGTGATGTATTATATATAACAATGAGATGACTTTTTTTAATGAATTTTTCCAATTCGACTTAGGGATGCGACATAGTTTTTTTCTCAGGCTAAACAAGTTCACGTATACAAGTAAATCTATATTAAGAATAAATAGTTGCCGTGCAATTCGTGAATTATCAATATGTGAATTAATGGTTGTTCCAAAAAGAATTGTAAAAGGGTATGTAGATTAATTAATAACCTGTCGCACTCAAATTTTAAGAGATCGAATAAATAAAAATTCATTGCGAATTTAAATAATTAAGTTTGACAATATGTTAGAATTAATTAATATGTACGCAAACAATAGTTTTAAAATATAATAAAAATGTAACCAATCTAGCATATTAACAAGTCGTGCTGACAACTTTATAGATTTTGATAAGATAAA
Organism: Primulina huaijiensis; assembly: GCF_012295235.1. Classification (NCBI taxonomy): domain Eukaryota; kingdom Viridiplantae; phylum Streptophyta; class Magnoliopsida; order Lamiales; family Gesneriaceae; genus Primulina; species Primulina huaijiensis. The sequence goes on from NC_133306.1 coordinate 8,811,698, forward strand.
ATTTATATCTATGTATTGATTTGATTTAGTCAAAATTAATAAATGCCGATAATTTAATTGAACTGACTAACTGAAAGAAACATTACATTGATAAAAGATGAAACAGAAAAACAAGTCGTGATGTCCAGCTAAACTGACCTGAAGAGCATCTATGACAGCTTAAATAAAGTCAAGTTGTTCACATATATTATGTAGCAGAACAAATCAGCTCGCAGACTGATATGATAATATTATCTGAAGACAACAAATAGTTATCTCTGAGCATATTCCAAGGATTGTCAGCAAAGACAAAATAAAAGATATGTTGATTATTCTTTCTAGCTAGTGTCCAAGAAATTTGAATTGTCCGTTACCATTTTCGGAAACACGACAAGGACATGTGGCATCTTCTGCACAATTTTCGTCTACCCAATATATCTTTGAGTACCTTCTCTATTTGTTGATGTTGATGACCAACATCTATAAAAATGGATGCATCAAAATTGTAGAAGAATAATGTTACATTGTGGATCATGCCCCGAAACTGGGGTAAGCCGTCATCTGACGTTGTTTCATAATAACTCAATTGTGAAACAATAAGTTTTGTAGTACAGTGTACAACCAAACCAGTATTTTTTTTTATAAATATAATAAACATTGTTTTTACAATGATACGAAACCAAATTCAAAATGAGCGGACGAAATAGAGTAAACTAAAATAGAACTATATATGTATTTATCACCATCCCCAAAACATTTTGTTCTTTATCGTCAAGTTGATCTTCATTTTAATCTGGAGAGAGTGAGTAAGGAATGAGTATTTTGGGAAAAACTTAGTAAATAGAGACCGATCGATCATAATAATAATAAAAATAAATATATTTATATGATTCGAAAAATAGCATGTCAAACTCAAAACTGAACAAAACAATGACGTTGAAAGTCATATTATTCCCTATGGTTTTGTTAGGATCGGTTAGGTGTGATAAAGTGTTTAGAAGGGGGTTGAATAAACACTTGACAATTTTCACATATTTTCGATGGGTGAATCAGTTTAGTGAGAAACTGAATTCGGGGATCTTGTTGTCAATGTCAATCAGTTAACTAATGAAAGTGCGTAAATAAACTGAATGACATTTAGAATAAAACTGAGAATAAAGAATGCAAGATTGTGGATGTTCGGAAACTTCAAACGCTCCTACGTTACCCCTTCTATCTCGATGTTAGGATATTCACTAAAAAGCTTTGATCTATACAACACTTTGTACAAATCACTTCAGTTTGGATTTAACACTGTTAAAACTGAAACTCTTAGTATCACTATAATTTTATCAGTACTCAACTGATGTAATTTCTAAGCATAACTGATCTATAAAAGATCGAATATTACAACAATGAATGTTTGCGCTTAAGCTTTAATTATAGCCTGAAAGCTATGAATAAATCTAATAAGCGAGAGCTTCTTGTAACTGATTTTTGAAAGTTTTTAACTCAAGAATGAATGTGCGCGCAAAAGGTTGGATCAAGATTTTTTCTCAGCTGATCTTCTTGGCTATTTATATGCTTTGCTTCCAACGGTAACATTGAATGCGTTGAATCTTTATATCTGTTAGACACGTCAACATTCTTCTGACAATCGTATATTGTAGCTTTTCTGATATGCGAGGTTTCCACTGTAAGTTGCGGTCTACTCTTGTACAAATTGTCGCTTGATAGCTACGTTCCTTAAGTGATGACGTGTCAAGCTGGTTTATCAGTTGACTCCTTATAGCCGATAGGCTTAATTGATTGTTGTGTAACTGATCAGTCTTAACTCATTATACACTGTAGCTTTTTGAATGTTCATTGCATTTGAAAATGGAATGGAATTCCTATTTGGCACAAGGATTCTTGGAGAGAATTACACAACACAAAAACTCATTATAACACAGTCTTACGGATCAATTTTGTTAGATTGATCTTCACTCCGACCCGATTAATAAAAAATAATCAATAATATTATTTTTAATTATAAACGTGAAACTGTCTCATAAGAGGCTTACTAATTACACAATGAGTTTAACTTTTAGTTTTTACTATTTAAAAGATGACTGCAACATGACAATCATGTTTAATTTAAAACGTAAAACCGTCTCATAAATAGCTTTTACTATTTAAAATATTGTAATTGTAATATATTTCAAATTGTATATGACAATAAATTTATGTAATATATTCATTACAATAAAGTACATTTCAATATTTATTTTATGCCATAAAATGTGTTTGTTATCAACTTAATAAGATTTGAAATAGAAGATGGGCAACACACTATGCTTATAAAGGGCATCTGCAAGTATCGAGTAGCTTGGTTGGATTCCGACCGAGTTGAAACAAGAGTATCACAAAAAATCTCTACCCAATTCGACTAACCTGTCAACCCGATTTGATTTTTAATATTATTTTAATATTCAAAAAAATATAAACTAAAATTATAAAAAATAAAACATATTAATATATAATCATAATAAAAAAATTAATTAATACTCATGATAATAATTTAAACTATTCACGCAAATTCTAATTGTTTCTTTGCAGCAGCCAAAATCAAACTACAAATACATAAAACTTCAAATTCATACCACCAAAAAGTATCACTACAAACATAATACCCACAAAAGAATAATACCCACAAATTCCAACTATTTCTTTGCAGTACCCCGTAAAATCATTTCTTGTTGATAGATTCTTGAGATAGATTCATCGAGGAATAGCTTGATTGTCCCATTTCACGTTTTACACCTCTATAAGATTGATGTGAACGCGCTGCAATGGATGAGCCGGGTAAGGGGCTCCAACGAATCAAATCAATAATTTATAGTGTTTGGGAATTTGAGTGGAGATAATGGCTGCAATAGCACCTGCGTACAAGAAAAAGAACTCGTGAATGGGCGCCGGAGAAGTGTCCGGCGTAGCCACTTTGATGCTAAAGTCAGCAGGTTTTCAGATGAACACAAGCAATATTTGAGATAAAATATTTATGCTTGAGAATAAAGATTTCGAATCTGTAAATGACATTACCTGCTATTTATAATAGAAAATGGGTAGGTACCTCGTTTCCCGTGCCACCTATTAAGTATGGCAAGTCAACTGCCCATACCATAGCTTCTGATGACTTCTAGGACACTCCAGGTACAAGTGGTTCTGACAGATTAGACGGCCTGTATCAATCACACTCGATTGTGGTGCAATTCTCGAGGTAGCCCGGGTAGTAAGATACCCGGCTGGTTGTCCGAGGGCCCGGGCTTTTGGGTGATTACCCGGGAGGATAAAAAGTGCCCGGGTTTTTGAAGAAAGTACCATGTACGTTGGCTCTAATCTGAGCTATCCAAATATCTTTCCGGGTCATCCATGACCCGGATCCTTATGAGGGTATCAAAGATCATAGTCGTGATACAATTGTGAAGTTCTTTCCGCCTTTGACGAAAGCAGGTTTGTGAATATCAACTGACTAGTTCACCTATAATGGAAAATAAATTCAAAATTATGACACGAACGTGATATACAAGTTCCAAACTGCTGATATTGAACCTGTAATGGTTCAAACTGTTGATATTGAACCTCTGTAAGATTTGAGCTCCTTAAAGTATATCTTGGTTTCCTCACTTATAGGAATTAAAAAATACATTCATTAAAGTATATGAATACCACAAAAATTAGTCAACAAATGTTATTGTTTTAAATTTACCGATAGTTTTCCTCTTGAGATAGATTCATTGGGGGAAGAGTTCTGATATTTCTTTTGATTGAGCTACCTCTGATTCATTGGGGAATGATATTTGTTGTGCTTGAGCTACCTCTGAAGTTTCCTCTGGCAAAGCATTGCTTCATTGTGTTTCCATCAGTTGTTCCAACTCTTTATTAACCTGACAAGACCTTTGATTGTGGTCTGATCCACCACATTTCCTGTAGTTGCTGCCTCTTTTAGCACCCTTCAACTTAATCACATTCTTTTGTGCTTGTTTGTTCTTAGATGCAGGAGGTGGTTCATCTGCTTCCCTTCCCCGGAAGGTAAGAATTACTCATCTTTGCCACATGAATGAATCATCCGTGAATACCCACTGTACTTGCATTGGGCCCAGAGCCTAATCTTGCCATTCTTTATGAAATTAACCGACTTTCCCTCATTGATGCAATAGGTTTCAATTGCAAATTTTGTCTTTTGCTTCGAGTTGAAGATCAATACATGTTTTAAATCTGGAATTATTAATTGCTTCTTCGGATCATATATGGGTTATGCTTGTCTTTCCTAATCGTCATGATCATGAACACTTCTTAAGACATTTCCGCTTTCGCAAACATCATCTAAGAACTTATTTGCAACTTCACTCTCGCCAACAACATTTTTCCCTTGAATAGTATTTTGGCTTTGGATTATTTCATCTCGAGTTCACAGCTTGAAGCTTCAAGGTGAACTAAATATATATCACACTCATAATTTTCCGAAATATGGTTTCTAATATTCAGAACATCTTCATCACTTTCCAAATATCGAACTTTACTAGCTTTTCCAAATTTGTGCAAAAATTTCAAAGAAATCCTTTCTTTAAATCCAACTTCTTATGCAAATCCCCATAATTCAATCTGTCCTAACTTATCAAGGTCAACAAAGTTGAAATGCTCAACACTTCCCCGGACGTATTCGTTGTGTTTACCACAAACTTGAATTTTCCGCTATAATCATCTTCAATATAATCTGATGGAATTATCTCATTCTACCTAAACGTCAAGCACATAAAAACATTGGTAAAAAACATGGCCATCAGCAATACACTCAAACACACCTATTTATTTATGCATACGAAATTATCACAATTTGGAGTGATCTCCAGTGAAAAGCTACTTCTCTTGGACATTAGCCCTCCGATGAAATACACAAATCTAATGACAAAGTAACATCGAAATTTTCAGATAAATAAAGCTCAATCAAACTTGAAATTTAAATTTTAAAGCAAAACTAAAATACAAATGTACTAAAATCATAATGCAACACGAACAAAATATGATTATCCACATAGAGCGGAACCAAGAGAAATAAAAAAAAACATTCAACAGGTAAAAACAACATCAATTTATACAGAAAATTCAAATCCACAATACGTGCTATTAGTTGAGAGAAAATATAAAAAATGAACAGTAACATTGACAAATAATTCGTCCGCAGTAATTCTGTGTGTGGTGTTAAGCTACAAAGAACAATGGAGAAATATGAATGAACTTGGGGCATTCGATCTGGGTTTTGTGGCTTTTACGGGGTGCGTGAATGGCACGTGATGAAATCCTATTAGTTTTAATCATGAAATAGACGGAAGCACGTGACGGAAATCATACACTTGAATCTCGCATATGATTATCGAATAAATTCATACTCTGATTTAGGATCTTTGTAGTTGAATTACTAACCTTGTTCCGGAGATATTAATACACTTCAATGTCACGACGCCGATCACGAATGGAAGGGAATCGATTTTTCACAATCCAAATGCTTAATAATTGTGATATGATTTTTTTGTGTGCTTTGAAGATGGATGTCTCGGCTCTTGTATCTCTTCCAAGAACAATTCTCTCTTTTTTTTTATTTCTTTTGTGTAGTGGAAGTTAAAGAAAAATTATCCAAAATAAATAACTACTCCCTCTTTTAATTCAAAATCAAACTTTTGAATTATTTGGATCGGTTCGGGGTGGCCCTCATGAGCGACCCGTTAACCTATTAGTTATTTTTACAGCACGAAACTGAGATGAGGTTTTGAAGGTGTTTTGTGACAAAACCCCCCATTATGATGGTTCAAATAATTTGATGTTAGAAAATTTTTAAATGAACATGATAAACAATATGCAGAAGAAGATCGAGCGTTACCTCCGGTCATCGAATGATTTGTAAGTTTTCTGATTTCCTCCGATTGAAGCTTTTTAAGCATTCCAACTCTCTCCGTAGATGGTATATTTTGTTTTTATGAGGTGTGTGCTTAGTGACCTAATTCACCGTTATTTATAGACATTTGTCATATCATCGATGAGCTTATCGGGAGCTCGAGAGTCAAAAGAAGAGGCGTATGCGTATCTCAATTTTCTAAAGTTGAAGGCGGCTTGTACCGTTTGTCAGAAATGTAGGTAATGGTCGTCGCCATTTCCTACACGTCTTTCCTTCTTTTGATAGATATGAGTCATTTTTCTTACATTCTCCCCTTTGACCCATATATCTCTTTTACCATAGGAGAAAACAAAACACATGAATCATGGTGATATGTCCTCAAAAAGTAAGTATTATGTTTCATGTATTACAATGCATTATGCTTCTCGAATCTGTATAACTGAATGAATAAGCCCTATGTTTATTCGAGGTCCAACGTTACTGATATTTCTCAAATCAATGAATGTGTGCACAAAAAATATGAGAAAATATCACATGATAGTTCATTAAATTTGTTTTTACAACAAAATTACATAAAAGAACCAAGTCTCATTCTTTCTGTATGATCCTTAAATTTCAATAGTGACATGTCTTTAGTCAAAAGATTTGCAATCATAGTGCTAATGTGCTCAATAATTAATATATATATTTTTTTATCTTTAACACGTTCTCGTATGGCTAAATACTTAATGTCAATGTGCTTGCTTCGACTACAACTTTTGTTATTTTTTACCCATAAAAACAACAGCTGAATTGTCACAATATATTCTTAATGACCTAGATATAGAATCCATAATTTTAGCCTCAAATTAAGCTCTTCAACCATACACCATGTGAGGTTGTCTCAAAAAAAGCTACAAACTCAGCTTCCATAGTGGAAGTAGCAGTCAATGTCTGCTTTGCACTTCTCCAAGATACAGCTCCACCAAATAGCATGAAAATATATCCTGAAGTGGATTTTCGTGAATCAATGCAGCCAGCGTAGTCTAAATCAGAGTAGCCAATTACTTCCAAATTCTGAGTTCGTATGAACATAAACATTTAATTTTTGGTCCCTTGAAGGTACCTCATCACTTTCTTTGCAGCTTTCCAGTAATCTAAACCTGGATTACTCTGATATCTCCTCAACATCCCAACAACAAATGCAATGTCAGTTCTAGTGCAAACCTGAGTATACATCAAGCTTCCGATAGCAAAAGCATAAGAAATGTTTTTCATTTGTTCCCGCTCTTGATCATTCTTTGGGCATTGGCTTAAATTAAAATGATCTCTTTTCACAATGAGAGCTATACTTGGTGACCAATCATTCATCCGATATCTCTCTAAAACTTTGTTGATATAGTTTTCTTGAGACAGACCTAGAATACCTCAAATTGTGTCTCTATGTATCTTAATGCCAATGACATAAGATGTATCACTGATATCCTTCATATCAAAGTTTTTAAAGAGAAATTGTTTCACCTCATATAAAAAAACCCTTATAATTGGTTGCAAGTAATATATCATCCACATATAGAATAAGGAAACAAATCTTACTCCCACTGACCTTTTGGTATATCCATTGATCCATGGAGTTCTCTACGAATCTGAATGAAGAGACAACATCATGAAATTTTAAATACCATTGACGGGAAGCTTGCTTCAATACATATATAAATTTCTTAAGCTTACATACCAAGTTTTCATCATTACTAGAGAAGAATCCTTCTGGTTGTTTCATATAAACCTCTTCCTCTAATTCTCCGTTGAGAAAAACCATTTTTACATCTATTTGTTGTAAATCTAAGTCAAAATGTGCTACTGATGCTAGAATAATACCGAGAGAATCTTTCTTAGATACAGGAGAAAAAGTTTCTTCATAGTCGATTCCTTCCTGCTGAGTGAATCCTTTAGCTACGAGTCTTTGTTTATATCTTCCAATGTTGTCTGATGAGTCTTTCTTTGTTTTTAAAACCCATTTGCATCCAATGGATTTTACACCATCAGGCAACTGAACAAGAACCCATACTCCATTAAATGTCATAGAATTCATCTCTTCTTTCATAGCATTAAACCATAGTTTTGACTCATTATAACTCATGTCTTGTAAAAACGTTTCAGGATCATTTTCGGCTCCAATGTAAAGTCTGATTCTTGTTAATACACAACATAATCACTAGATATAGCTGATCTTCTTATTCTAGTAGATTTCATTAGGGTTGTTTGGTTGATCAACAATTTATTGTTGTTCTTCGTTAAAAACTTGATCTACTGGATTTTCATCAGAGATTTGTGAAACTTCAATAACCGGTTGCCTAACACTCATTTGGTCTTGAGAGGTTTGAATAACAACCAATCTATCATTTGAATAAGAAAGTTGTGAATTAATGTGATCTTTCTAAAAAACTATGTCATTTGATTGATCACTCCCACTAATCAAGTTATTCTCAAGAAATTTCGTATTTCTTGATTCCACAATTCTAGTGCTGTGAGATGGACAATGGAATCTGTACCCTTATGATTTTTCGGCATACCCAATGAAATATCTACTTATAGTTCTTGGGTCAAGTTTATTTTCACGTGGGTTGTAAATTCTTATTTCAGAAGGACCACCCCAAACGCGTATATGTTGCAAACTCTGTTTCCAACATTTTAATAATTCAAATGGCGTCTTTGGGACAGCCTTAGTTGGAACTCGGTTTAAGATATATACACAATTGTCTTAAGAACTTAAGTCCACAAGGATTTATGAAATTTGGAACTACGAAACATGCTCCGCACCATGTCCGATAATGTTCGATTTCTCCTTTCAGCTACACCATTTTGGTTCGGAGAACCAGACATAGTATATTGGGCAACAATTCCATGTTCTTGGAGAAACTTTACAAACGGACCAAGTGCATGTCCATTATCAGTGTATCTACCGTAATATTCTTCACCTCTATCAGTTCTCACGATCATAATTTTTTTATCACATTGCTTCTCCACTTCAGTCTTGAAAACTTTAAAGGCTTCAAGTGCTTGGTTTTTGTCATGAAGCATGTAGATATACATATATCGTGAGTAATCATCAATGAAAGAGATGAAGTATTTCGAACTTTACATGTCCATATCTGGACAACAAATATCTGAATGTATGATTTCTAATATTTATGTACTCTTGTTGGCACCTTTTTGAGACTTATTGGTCTGTTTCCCTTTATGCAGTCAACACAAGTCGCAAAATTAGTAAAATCTAAAGTATTAAGTACTCCATCATTTACTAATCTTTTTGTAGGACCGAACGCTTGCCGCTTTACCAAAAACTATAGCTGGTGGTAATGGTGCAACACAAATCTTTTAAACCTCACAGCAGCTCAAGCACCACGATTTGATCGCTCTAACAAGCATGGACAATTATTGCAGGACCTAGTGCTTGCCGCTTTACAAATATCTATAGCTGATGATAATGGTGCAACTCAAATCTTTTAAACCGTACGACAGTTCAAGCGCCACGATTCTCTAACAAGTATGGACAATTGTTGCACCCCACATTTTTAATTCTCTCTATGGAGATGTGTCCCAATCTCCGATGCCATAGTATAGAGGAATCTTCATTTATAACACATCTTTTGATACATCTTTGAACATGCATAGTAGTGTTATTATTTTGTAAAGAAATAGAGAAAAGACAATCAATTATTGTACCGTTTCCAACAATATTTGATTTATAAAATAAATTTATTGATTTATCCAAAAACTGGAAGGAATAACCAAGGGGTATAAGATTTGAAACTGAAATTAAATTCCTAAAAAAACTAGGAACATAAAATTTCTTTTACAATTTAAAATAAGGCCACTATCCAATATAAGGCAGCAAGTCCTAATAGCATCCACATTCGAAGACATCTTGTTTCCTGAATAGATGTTCCGCTCATTTCCTTGAGGTTTCCTTAGGCTTTGCATATCCTTTCTTTTCAAGTCAATCCTTAAATTTATTGCAATCCTTCTTCATGCGTCCCGTCTTTTTATAGAAGAAACATTTGGATTCTTTCTTGATGTCAGGTGAGGTGGAATTATTTGTTTCCCTTTTCTCTTGATTTGGCTTTCTTCTTATACTTTCCTTGTGTAGTCATAAAAACATTATCACTCGTTTCCATTAACAACCTTCCTTCATCTTGAACACACATGATCATTAATTCATTTATTGACCATTTATATTCATGTGTGTCGTAGAAAATTTTGAAGGATCCATATTGTTATGAAAGAGTGCATAAAATCTAGTGAACAAGAAAAGTTTCAGACATTTCTAATTCAAGTGTCTTGAGTCGAGCCACAATGTCCCGCATTTTCATGATGTGCTCTCGCACAGTTCTCATACTAGTGAGCCTTAATGAAGAGAATTCCATAATTAGAGTGCTAGCAAGTGCCTTATCTGAAGACTAAAATTGTTCATCAATAGCCTTCAGTAAATTCTTTGATATTATTATGCTGATCGACGGAACCACGCATACCAGCAGATATTTTGGTCTTTATGAATATTACGCAAATTTGATTAGATCGCTCCTATTTTTCATAAAAATAAACATCATCTGGAATGCTGTTTTCAGTAATAAAAGATGGTACGTCTTCCCGTATAACATAATCAATATTCATCCACCCTAATTGAAGAAGAGATCTTTCTTCCCATATTTTATAATTATCGCCTTTTAGTTCAGGAATGTCACATTTTATATCAGAAAAACTCGCAGGTTGCATAACTGCATAGAAATGTAATATGCTTATTATTTTTAAAAGTTTTGAGGTAATATCATGTTTTGCCAATGCAAATCATGTTTTAAAAATCTAGTAACATAAAATTTTCTTGTGAGCTAAAATTTTAATTCAATAGATTTTTATGAAACTTTATGATAAAATTATCAAAATATATTTTCCCTTAACTCCTGCGGGTAAATTAAAAAAATATAATTTTTGTTGGAATTTTTCAAGTTCGCAATCTTTGCTTAATTTAGATGTTAACAAAACTTGTTATTTTGTTTCTAATAACTTACCTTAGTGCGCAGATAGCTGAAACTGAAATGATCAGTTTACAAGCCAAAACTGAAGCTATCGGAGATGCTAACTGAAAGAACCAACTGATCGAACGAACTGAACCAGTTTAACTGATGCATTGCAACCAGCTCAATTGAATTTCCAAACTGATAGGTAGTTCAGCAGAAGATCTTCATAAGCCCGGCCAGCTGATGAAGAGTTCAACTGAGGAAAAGCCCAACTAACCAGGTAACTGAATCAGTGAAATCAGTTCAGCCGACGAGTCAACTGATTTCACTAGATCACTTAAAAGACCAATTGCTGATCAGTTTGAAGAACCGATTCAGAACATCAGTTAGGAGCAATCAATTGTACTATCACAATACAATTATGAACGTTGCATCAGAAGCTTAAAGCCAAAAGTTCCGGAATGGATTCCAAAGAACAAATTCAAATTGCAATGGATACAATAATTGAGTCTCACTGTACGATCAAGCTTCGCTCCTATAAATAGAAGATCAGTGAAGACTCAGCAATAATGATATACAAAGTGTGGCAAAAAGAGAGAATACAACAAAGAAGAAGGGCACGCATATCGCGTATGAGCTTACAAGAATCAATCAGCCCAATTGTAAGGGAACACTTAAAAGTTATATCAGCTTAGATTAGAAGTTTATTTCCCTCAGTGTGTGAGAACACTTTCGGGTAGTGTTCATTGTTCAGTTCTCACACACACGCACACACACCACCACCCAAATCACAGTCTTGCATAAAGACAATAAACTTGTGTATGTAGTCTTTGACACATAGACGTTAAAGATGTGTTGGCTGGAAGGTGCTGCCTTCAGTCTAGACTAGGAGTTCAGCCAGTGGGTAAGTCCTAAGATGTGTAGGATTTGTACAAGATGTTGTATAAATCTAAGTCTTTTAGTGTATCCTACCCGTGGAGGTAGAAGGGGTGACGTAGGAGTAGTTGAAGTCTCCGAACATCCATAAACATATCTTATGTATTTTAACTGCTTGTTTTGTTCTTAACTGATTTGATCAGTTCAGCTGATATCATTTCAGTTCTGTCCATAACTGAACTGATATAAGCTCTAACTGATTTTTTTTTTTTTTCAGTTCTTCAGTTGCACAGTATATAAAACATATCAGTTTTCTAACGAAGGATTATTTCATGTGTTTTCCGCTTGGTTTAATACCAAACTTGATCTAATTCATCGATGTATACATTCTTAGAACATTAGCTATTGCCTCTCATCGATTTATTGTGTTGAAAGCTCCCCTAAGGTGCTGAGCACACGATCCGTAATATGCTTATTATTTTTAAAATTTTTGAGGTAATATCATGTTTTGCCAATGTAAATCATGTTTTAAAATCTAGTGACATAAAATTTTCTTGTGAGCTAAAATTTTAATTCAATAGATTTTTCTGGAAGTTTTTGATAAAATTATCAAAATATATTTTCCCTTAACTCCTGCAGATAAATTAAAAAAATATAATTTTGATATTTTAACCTAATTAATTATATAGATATAACAAAAATCCATGTGGGGTAAAATTTATTATGTTTATATAATTAATTACAACTGATGCTCATTATGTGATCCAAATCCACTTAGTGCATAATTTTCCATAATTAAGGATGTTGTGGCTATTCCTTAATTATTTAAAATTATGCGGTTCTCTTAAGAAAATTTTGGCTTTACTTAATGTTTATATATAATTATTTAGTGACACTATCGACACTTTCCAAGAGTGCTCGCAGGAAAGATAGGTAGGGTTAAGGCCCTTTAAATACCTAACTCCTAAACAAAGCAACATTCATCAGGGAGACCAGTGGCAAGTCAAGGCAGTTTAAACCGATCTATGAAAAACTCTCTCAGATCATGTTTTCTTACGCCACCTTATAATTATTATTTAACTTAATTATCCACATTTATGTGAATCTTTATAATCTAAAACTTTTTATTCACATTTTTACTTGATATGTTCATTTAAAATTATAAACAATTTCATATATTTTAATATGAACATAATGTGAATTTTAATGTTCTGAAATCTCATATTAAAAGCATAAAAAATATTTATGATTTTAATTCCAATGTATTAATATTATTCCACTTAATATTGTATGTATATACATAAACAATAAATTATACATACAAAAACAGAATAAATGTTTTTTATACACAAATTATACAAAAACTTTTAGAACTATTTTAATGTGTACAAATTATTTAACCAAATGCTATATGTATACCAAATTATACATATAACTTAATAACACGTTAAATAATTATTTTTTTTATTTTTTTAGCAAAATAATAATAATAAAATGAATTCATTACCGTGTGGGTCTCCTTCAAAAGCCAACAATACACACACACACGCACATATATATCACATTAATTATTATTATTATTTTTATTTTTTTAATAAAAAATTCATAAAAAATGAAACATTTACCGATACAATTCGAAGAAAAATTGAAGACATTCAATTTGTGTCGGCTCCTTAATATTAAATACATACACGTTACTTTGCATTATTCAATACATGCAAGTCTTCATCTTCTACAATTTTTTTCTTCTGAATTTGTTTGCTCTCAAACTTTTGATCATCTCGTATCAAAAAAATTAAGAAAACAATTATCATCTTCAAAACTTCAACCGAGAGCAAGGTTTTCCTATCAGCTATACTCCGAAGATGTTCTCAGGTATATTATTTTATCCAATCTTCAAGTTTCTTATGCAAAATTCAGAAAGAAACTTTTCAAAATTTTATGATATCGGATTTTCAGAAAATGAAAACAAATTTTCAAGGCATGGATATATCGGCTCTGATACCAAATGTTAGAAATTTCTTAACAAAATTATGTTTCTACACATTTATGAACATGATAAACAATATGCGGAAGCAGATCGAGCGTTACCTCCGGCCATTGAATGATTTGTAAGTTTTCTGATTTCCTTATATTGAAGCCTTCCAAGCACTCCAACTCTCTTCGTAGATGGTGTATTTTGTTCTTATGAGGTGTGTGCTTAGGGACCTCAATCACCACTATTTATATGCATTTCTTATACCATCGATGTGTTTATCGTGAACTCGAGAGTCAAAAGAAGAGGCGTTTGAGTGTCTCGATTTTCTAAAGTTGAGGCAGCTTGTACCATTTGTCAAAAATCTAGGCAATGACCGTTGTCGTTTCCTACACGTCTGTCCTTCTTTTGATAGATATGGGTCATTTTTTTTTCCATTTGAAACTTGTAAGAAGAACACTTTAATCAAACATATGAAGTATCTTCCCATGACATGGTATATTTCCCTTATCACGAAAAGTTTATGACAGATTACCATGATTTTACTTGAGGTCATGAGGCTGTATCCACCGATAGTATATGTTACCCGAAGGCTTGATCACGAAGCTAAGCTCGGGAACTTAACAATACCAGCATGTGTGGAAGTTATACTGCCAATAACCAAGTTCCATCATGACAGGGAAATTTGGGGGGACGACTCAATGGATTTCAATCCTGAGAGATTTAGCGAAGGAGTTTCCAAGGCACAGAAGAGAAAAGGTATGTACTTCCCATTTGGTTGAGCCCTCAGATATGTGTTGGACAAACGTTCGCGATGTTAGAGGCCAAAATCGCCCTGGCCATGATTCTACAATGCTTCTCTTTTGAACTTTCACCGTCTTACACGCATGCATCTGACTATCTTATATCTCTTGTACCTCAACATGGTGCTCACTTGGTTATGAAAAAGATATAGGAGATGAATGATTCTTCATATTTTTTGTCACTAAAGATTTTTTATCGATGATTACTTCTACTCTTGAATTCTGATCGGTTGTGCTCAAGGATTCGATGTCTTTACTTATTAATTCAAATTATGGATCGAGAGCAATTAATAACTATTCCATTTCTTTCTAGCTATCTCTAATCTTGTGAAGTTGAACGAAAAATATAATAAAGCTGGACATGGAACCAACAGTGCTTAATGTTTATTTATGAAGCGTCAATCACATTTAAGTTTCATAAATATTACATTTCTCCAATGAACAATTCAACATATGTTATTCTCATAATTTAGTGAAAAGGGATAAACATATTCAACATATGTTATTCAACATTGTTCATTAATTTCGAGAGAGGCATCAGCAAGTATGTTTCCAACTTCGACTGATCCGGCCTTGTTCAGATGCAGCTTATCGTCAAATTTTATCTCTGCTCCCTTAGCATCAACCCATAGTTATTTGGGGCGCAAGGCGCACACAAGCGCAAGGGTGTCTTGGGGCCTGAGGCGCGAGGCGCAAGGCGAAGCGCACGCTTTATTGAAGTAAGGCGCATATGACACAAATTTTAAAATTCAACATATATAAAATATTTTATAAGATTTATATTAAATACTTTGACAAAGATAAAAAAAATAATATAAATAAAAATTCATTAACAGATAATGTAGCATAAATCATAACAAAAAAAACAAACTCCAATCATCTAAAATTCATTAGTAAGTCGTAAGTGCATCATAATATATTAACCAAAAAACTTCAAAAATCTAAATCATCAAATTCATCTTCATCCTCCCCAACTACATCATCATCATCATCATCATCATCATCATCTCCAGAAGCTGAAGCTCCAGATTTGTATCCTTCTGATTCCTCATCGTTTTCGCCAAAATCAATTTCTTCATCCTCTTCATTGCTATAACGATAGCTAGTAGATCTTCTTTTATACGTATTTAATGTACTCGTACTACTAGCTTCTTTTGTAGAAGATGTGCCTCGAGATCTAAAATTATAGGCATCTTCATCAACCCCAGAAGCTCGTCCAACTTCACCCCAAGTCAAACTATCATCATCAAATACGAGATCATTTTCGTCACCACTATTATTATTTAATCCTCCCATCAACCATTCATTACTATCATCGATTTCAGCCAAAGAAATAGGATCAATCATATCACGCATATCATATCGGCGCCTCAAAGCCCTGTTATACTTGATGTAAACCAAATCATTCAATTTTTTTTGCTCCAATCTATTTCTTCTTTTGGAATGAAGCTGCACATATTTGATACAAATTAATTTTAGCTTTAAAATAATAAATTTATTTAATATTTCATTAAAGACTAATACTTAGTACTCACATGTTCAAACACACTCCAATTTCGTTCACAAGCAGATGAGCTACAAGTAAGGCTAAGAATTTTCACCGCGAACACTTGCAATTCGGGTGTCGAACACCCATAAGCCAACCACCATTCCGCTGGTAATTTTGAAACAAAATAAAAAATTGAGCATTAAAACTATTACATATCATTATATCAATTATCATATAATAAAAATAAAATTGCAGCATAAAAACACCAAAGCGCACAGGCGCGCGCCTTTCTGCCGCGACGCGCCTGGGCCGAGGCGCAGGTCAGGCGCGCGCCTGTTTAATGGCTTGCGCCTGGGTTATGACCCAGGCGCAACAGGTGCGCCTGGCTGCGCCTGTCGCCTAAGCGCAGCCAGGCGCTCGCCTTTCACAACATTGCATCAACCGTTAGGATGTGTGGAAGCTTTATTTCCTTCTGAGCTTCTCTCACCATCATTTTGTATTCTCCATTTCCGGTGGTCATCGACACCTAAATCGATAGACCATGTCGTAAAGTTAAGACGAATTTCAAGAAATTGGAAAAAATTCATAAGTTAGCTTTTTCAACAGAATCGTGATGCCATTTTGATCAGACAAGATAATGTAAAAAATATTGCTGCTTGCTAGTACTAGATTGAGTGTGTACGAGCTCAATAGACCTTTCTGTTCTTCAGCTCTTAGTCGATGCCAACAATCTCACTTTTCTCCAAACAATCATAAAATAGTTTGAGCTCATGAAAGGGTTATCTTACTAATAGCTTACGAGTTTTTAATTTTTGGTTGACAAAATAATTTTGGTGGACTGATTTATCCCATTTTGGGTTTTGTTCCATACAGTATTCATAGTTTTTTTATGCAATAGCTTAGATTTTTTTTTTTACCTTATTTTGTCGAAATATTGATATATCACTGGAAAATACTGACGTAACGTAAAAAATATTTTAATGAGAACAAAAATTGTTAACATGCAACTTAATTTTGGTGATTTGTTCGACATCACTTTAGCAACTGGACCAAAATAATTAAAAAAATAAAATTAATGCACAAAAACCACAGTTTGACGAGTAAACTGTTGGGAAAGATAGCCAAATTAAATAACTTTTCTTACAGTGGTTGAGTCTTTTTTCTTTAGTGGTAATATCAAATCAAAATATTTCCACGATATCAACAATGATAATAATTATGAAGAAAACGACACAAGGATTTTTACGTGAAAAACCCAAATTAAGGAAAAACCACGAGACTGAAGTCCAACAAAAGAAATCTCCACTATATTAATAATGGGTACAAATCGTTCCTGCAACAATAAGAGCTAACAATAACTCTCCCTAGAACAACTTAGGGGACACCAAGAACTTCAAAAATAATTATTCTTGGATGACATATTCAATCTCACTTTAAAAGTGGAACTCACACAACTCTAATCANTAAAGCTCACATTTTGAAGATAAGCATTTGGATATTTTACATACATGCAGTCGTACTTAAAATACCATTTAAAAATAATCTGAAGTATTTGCCAATAACAATATAACGAAACATAAACAAGTAAAAATCCTAACATCCAACAGTGAAATAAATCAGCTTATATAAAAATACTCATATCCTCTCAATCTCATAAAATCATAAATGTGCGGAAAACATGTGGTCCTCGGGTCGTGTCGTCCCATCAGGCCTGTCTACTCAAAATTCGGCACCTCCAGTGCCCCCGATATCATGCTCACCTGCATCACACACGTCTAATGAGTCTAAAGACTCAACACACCTGTACCAAAAATAACAAGTACATATACATAGCACATAGCAGTGAAATGTACTCTAATCAACATACCTTTCAAGAACTTTGAAAGCGTAAATGCAGACATGTCATATGAAATCATTACGTGTCAAAACAGCTCATCATTATCATCATTCATCATCATACATCATTTATTTTAGTGAATTCAGTTCATTAGTTGTGACTGTCATACATCATTCATCATTTACGATGGATCCATCATACATAGAACCGCGGTACCCGGCAGCTGTCGGACATCAGTGATAGTATTACCCATCCACTGTGCATAGGCCTCTTCATCAGCATGTACATTTATATCTTAAACATTTACATATACTTCGATAGCCACAACTAATTCTCATTATTCAAAACAACATCATTTTCATCGCTTATCAAAATCATACACATGCGTAAATTTTCTTGAAATTAAGCATGCAATGTATATTTCATAAATTCATTAAAAAAAATCGTGATCATGATGCATAAAAATTTAAAAACATGATAAATTTTGCACAGGGAATTGCCAATCTCACCCTGAGTGCAAAATGATCATTTTGCCCTTGGAAACCCAAAATGATTGTTTTACCCTTGGACCTCTAAATTTCGACCCGAAGCTTACCAAACTTCTTAAAACATCCTAAAACATATTTATAAACATTTCTTAGACGTAAACTCGGGCCCGTTCAAAATTAACCGCTTCATTTTAAAACTTGGACCGGGGTCCCGATTTTAACCCGAAATGATTCGAAACTTAACCAAATTTCTCCCAAATTTTTACCACACCTTGTATACATCTAAAAGGCCCTAAAACCATCAAGACCATACCAACAAACCCTTCGAACCAGCCCTGTAAGTGGCTGGAAAAATAAACAACCATCGCCCCTCCAAAAGCCTAGCTCACCGAACCACCATAATTTCGTCCCTAGCTCAAAACCAAGCGGAGCAGCCCCTAACCAACCATTCCTAGACCACATTAGAACCCTATTGGACCGTCCTAACTCAATCTTACCTCCCCATGAAGCCCGCATGACACACCCAACCGCTAGATCTCCACAAAGCCTACCCGAAACCAACACTAGCAAAATTCGCACGAGCGGCCCCAACGCTAGTTCCAGCCATGTTAGACCACCCCAGGCCATGGTTCAGACCCAATAGGGTCTGGTTCAGGGCTAGGGACGACGTTTGCATGGCCGATACACCCCAACTTTTCCGATCTAGCCATCTCAACACTCACCCGACCTAGAACTTTCATCGGCCTATGCTAGATTTCGATCTTCCTCAACCTCAAGCACTTAACCAAAGTCTCACCCGGCATAACCAGCCCTTAGCACCACGGAGATTATAGCCCCTTGCACAAACATTCAAAAAAAAGTAAGTTGCTAACAAAAGGATGCATTACATGGCAAATTCTCGCATAAAAAACGTGACACCGAGTTAGATCAATATACTTTCATTCATTTATATAAAATTCAGCATACTATCAGCGTGTATGAAGAGAAAAGGGTGATACATGCGTGCTTTTTCGAAGAAAACTTGAAGGAATGCGCGTTGGGGAGTCACTGGAGAAGTGGGGATGATCTTTTCTTGAAGGAAAATGGAAGAATGAAGGCTGATGTATTTTTCTTTGCCAAAACCGAAGGGGAGCTTTTGAATGGAGGGGGAGGGGCGGCTGTTATGTGGGAATTAGGTTTAGGGTAAGGTTAATACATTATTTAACTAAGTAATCAAGTGATAATGGGCCCTACTTTGGATTTAAAATGGATTAAAATGAATTTGAGCCTATTAAGATAAAAAAAAATAAGCCCATCAGGCCCAAACACACTCCTGTAAAATATATCGTTTAGGTAAGTTTTTGAAAATATTGCCCGAGTCCTCTAAAAGTCCTCTGATTGTCAAAATTTGCGTACCGATAAAAAAATATGTTCTGACAGGTAAAAATATCAAACAAAACCCATTTCTTGGAAAATACACTTAAAAAATCTTATATTAATTAATAAAAATTAATCATGTAATTAAAATAATTTTCCTTATAATTCTCCGGTCTCCGTTCCTCGATCGAGCGCGAAATACATCTAGAAATCCTAATGCGTAAACTTTTAAAATAATCATGAAATGAATCCTATCATGCTATAATTATGCATAAAATGCATAAAAATAATTAAACACATAATTTAAATAAAACCCTAGATTGCATGTATTCAGGTTACGTTTTTTAATTTCATGGACTTACAACTCTCCCCCCTTAAATAAAATTTAGTCCTCAAAATTTAGAACATACCGAATAACTACGGGAAGCGACTCCTCATCTCGGCCTTAGTCTCCCGAGTATCTTCCTCCTCAAAATGATTCAGTCACTTGATCTTGACCACATGGATCACCTTGTTCCGGAGCCTCTTCTCCTGCATGTCCAGTATCTGGGTGGGTTTATCCTCGAATGACAGGTGCGGTGTCAGCTGCAGTGGCTCATAGTTCAGCACATGCAAAGGATTCGACATGTACTTCCGCAGCATAGAGACGTGGAACACATTATGAACTCCCGCCAGATTCGGCGGTAAATCGACTCTGTAAGCAAGTGTCCCAACTCTCTCTAGGATCTCGAATGGTCCGATGAATCTAGGGCTAAGTTTGCCCTTCTTCCGGAACCTCATCACACCCTTCATCGGTGCGACCTTCACAAAAAAATGATCCCCTACCGCGAACTCAAGATCTCGTCGCCTCTTATCTGCATAACTATTCTGACAGCTCTGAGCGGTCTTCATCATGTCTCGAATCCTGACCACTAACTCTGTTGTCTGCCTGACAATATCCGGACACAAATCTGCTCGCTCTCCTACCTCATCCACATAAACTGGAGACCTACACTTCCTTCCGTACAGTGTCTCGTATGGAGCCATACCGATCGATGTCTGATAACTGTTGTTGTAAGTGAACTCCACAAGAGGTAACTTCGGCTCCCAGCTGCCCTGGAAGTTGATCATGCAAGCTCGGAGTAGGTCCTCCAGAATCTGAATCACCCTCTCTGACTGTCCGTCTGTCTGAGGATGAAAAGCAGTACTGAACAGTAACTTAGTACCCAACGCCTGATGGAGACTCTTCCAGAACGCACACGTGAACCTCGGATCCCTGTCTGACACGATGGACACTGGAATCCCATGCAGTCTGACTATCTCTCTGATGTACTGCTCTACGTATTGAGTCATGGTGAAAGATTTCTTGAACGGTAGAAAATGAGCTGATTTAGTGAGCCGATCAACAACCACCCAGATGAAATTATCTCCAGAAGTCCTCGGAAGGCCCGTCACAAAGTCCATAGTGATGTTCTTCCATTTCCACTCGTGAATAGGGAGTGGTCTCAGCTTTTCTGCAGGTCTCTGATGCTCATCCTTGACCTGCTGACAAGTCAAACACTCAGAGACGAATCACATAATATCCTTCTTCATGCCCGGCCACCAATAAATAGTCTGCAGATCCTTATACATCTTCGTACTCCCAAGATGGATGGAGTACAGGGTGCTATGGGCTTCGCTCAAGATATCTGCTCTAATGGAATCATTGTCAGGAAGTCATAGTCGGTCCCTATATCTGACTATGCCGTCCACAACTGCATACAGTCCCTGGCCCTTAGCCTCTTCCCTCTGTCTCCACTTCTGCAACTGCTCGTCAGAAGTCTGCCCTGCTCGAATTCTTTCTCTCAATGTCGGCTGTACTGTCAGAGTAGCAAGATTTGGGGCATCGCCCCTGGCATAAACTACAAGCTCAAATATATGAATCTCAGCCTGTAGCGGTCTCTGCACTGACAAATGAGCAATCACTTCGTGTTTCCTGCTCAGAGCATCTGCAACTACATTAGCCTTACCCAGATGGTAGCTAATGTCACAGTTGTAGTCCTTCACTAGCTCTAGCCATCTCCTCTGCCTCATGTTCATCTCTTTCTGTGTTAAGAAGTACTTCATGCTCTTGTGATCAGTAAAATCCTGCACTTCATCCCATACAAGTAGTGTTTCCAAATCTTCAGAGCAAACACCACTGCTGCTAGCCCGAGGTCATGAGTCGGATAATTTTTCTCATGAATCTCCAGCTGTATGGACGCGTAGGCTATAACTCTGTCCTGCTGCATCAGAACCGCGCCCAAACCGAGCTTCGAAGCATCTGTATAAACCACAAACTCTCCCTGCCCTGATAGAATAGCTAGAACTGGTGCTGTGGTCAATGCTAGTTTCAATCTGTCAAATATCTCCTTACATTCAGATCCCTAGATAAACTTGGCATTCTTCTTTGTCAAGGCGGTTATAGGCACCGCAATAGAAGAGAAGCTCTGAATGAACTTCATGTAGTAACCAGCTAATCCCAAGAAGCTATGGATCTCTATCACGCTCTTAGGCGCTGGCCAATATCTGACTGCCTCGACCTTACTGAGGTCGACCTCAATACCTTCTTGAGATACAATGTGGCCCAAGAATGCCACCTTGTCAAGCCAGAACTCGCACTTACTGAACTTGGCGTACATCCGTCTGTCCTGTAATGTCTGCAGTACGGTCCTCAGATGCTGACTATGCTCCTCTATGCTCCTCGAATAGATCGGGACGTCGTCAATGAAAAATATGACGAAATGATCCAAATAAGGCTGAAACACGCGATTCATAAGATCCATGAAGATTGCTGGCGCGTTCGTCAAACCGAAGGGCATTATCATAAATTCATAGTGCCCATCGTGTCCTGAAAGCTGTCATATGCACATCAGACTCTCTCACCTTCAGCTGATGGTATCCAGATCAGAGGTCTATCTTCGAGAACACTGATTTTCCCTGAAGCTGATCGAACAAATCCTCGATCCTCAACAATGGATATTTTTTCTTGACTGTGACCCTGTTCAGCTCTAGGTAGTCAATGCACAGTCGCATGCTGCCATCCTTTTTCTTGACGAACAGAACTGGAGTGCCCCACGGAGAAAAGCTAGGGCGAATGAAACCCTTATCGAGCGAATCATGTATCTAATCCTTCAGTTCTTTCATCTCGGTAGGTGCTAGATGGTAGGGTGCCTTAGATATCGGCACTGTCCCTGGCATGAGCTCAATAGAGAAGTCCACCTCTCTGTTTGGTGGAATGCCTGAAACATTGTCAGGGAAAACACTAGAGAATTCACTGACCACATCCACGTCCTCGAGCCTCTAGGTGACTGGCTCAGACACTGACACAATGCTGGCAAAAAATTTTTGGCAGCCTCTCTTCATAAGCTTCCTCGCACACAAGCAGGAAATGACGTGCGGCATCTGCTGATGCCTAGCTGCCTCAAAGACAAACGTCTTCCCACTGGGCGGGCGGACAGACACTGACCTCTGTCGAAAATCTATGACTTCTCCATAAGAAGATAGCTAGTCCATGCCCAAGATGATGTCGAACTCCGGTAATGGTAATACTATCAAATCCGTCTGTACTGAATATTTCTGTAACAGAAGCTCCAATCTCTTTACTATCTGAGAAGTGAACATCTGATCTCCGGATGGGATCAATACTTTGAACCCTGAATCCATCGCTACTGGTATGATTCCTAGTCTCTTGACGAAAGATTCGGATATAAACGAATGTGTAGCCCCTAAATCTAGCAATGCATGCCTGGCTACACCTGCAATATACATCATCCCTGGGACAAAACATACCATAAAATCTAATAGTGTTGAACTTAAGGAATTCTTACCGACAATTAACCCAAAATCCTCAAAAATTTCAATGAATTAACCCAAATATTCTTCAAAAATTTCGAAGTTTAACCCCCAGAAAATCGAAAATTGCCAAATAGCCCTCTAAAGTTTCGAAATTACACACTTAGTCCTTCCAAATTTTCGAAATTTGCCAAATGACCCCATAAAATTTTGGAATTTAACCTCATAAATTTTGAAATTTTCGAAAACATAGATGTCAAATCTCCCAAATTTCAGAAAATTCAAAATCAACCCTTAAGTTATAGAGTTTAATAATTAGGCCCTAAAATATCGATTAATACCATTGGTTCCTAAAATTCCCCAATTAAATAATTACATTCTTAGTCCCAGCTAGGTAGAACATGCGCCCTAATTCTTTTTAAGTTATCAATCCCAATAATCTAATCTTCATACAAACATAAAATCCATGCAATCATGCGATAAAGTAAAATCTTAAACACAAGGGTTACTGGTAATCAATGTCGAGTCTGGCTCCGCCTCGACCTCCTCGGCATGCATCAAATAAGCTCGGCCAATAGTGTTGCCCTTGCTCTTAAGGCAGTCTACTGCTTTGTGACCCTCCTGCCCGCAAACAAAGCATCTGTAATTCCCCCATAAGCATTTGCCAAGATGGAACTTGTTGCACTGCGTGCATGGATGTCTGTCATCAGGCTTAGGCACCCCTGGCTCCTGAGGAGGTCTCTGCTGCTGGGGCCTCCTAACCTGTCCCTGGGGCTTCTGCTGCCTCGGTGGCCCTGAATACTGTTTCTTCTGCGGTTGGGAGCTGGACTGTGTCTGATGTCGCTTCCTCTGCATCTCAAAGTTGATGTCTCACAAAGCCTGCTCCGCCTGAAAAGCACAGGCGGTGGCGTCATCATAACCCGTCCGCCTCATCAGTGTAATGTCCCGGTGAAGGGTGGGTCTCAGTCCATCCAAGAAATGCCTCAGCTTCTGAGTGGCATCTCTAGCTATAATGGGCACAAAATGGCAGCCCCTGTCGAACTTGCGGATAAACTCCGCCACGGATGAGTTCCTCTGGCGGAGACTCATAAACTCCCTCGTCAGGCGGCCCTTGACGTCAGCTAGAAATTACTTCCCATAGTACAACTCCTTGAACATGTCCCAGGTGAGGGTAGCCAAGTCCACTGTATGGGCGGCTCCCTCCCACCAAAGAGATGCATCATCTCTCAACATATAGATGGCGCACCTGACCCGGTCGCCATATCTCATTTGTAAGTACTTGAAATGCAGCTCCAGTGATCGAATCCATCCCTCTGCCAAGAATGGATCGGTAGTGTCCCCGAACTACTTCGGGTTAAGTCGCCTGAACTGCTCAAAAACATCCACCTGAGGCCAGGGAGCCTGTTGTACCTGCTCCAAGAGCCTAGCCATACCCTGTATAACTCGGGTAGCTGCATCCATAGGCGGTGGTGGTGGAGGAGGGCCTCTGCTACCTCCAGGAATATCATCCTGATGGTTTGTGCAAGGGGTACGTCTGGGAAGCATATCTTAATACAGTCCAATTTATAAACGTAACCCATCATGCAATTAGTCTAGTTTTTCAAAATACTAAGTCTTTAAATCATGAAAGCAGTTAAACATGCATTGGAAATCCTCGTGAATAGTATAATATGAAGGCTTGCAGGTGATAGCAGTAAATCATTTTTAAAAAAAATTTAAAACATAAAAGCTCACAGACTTGAGACTTGAAGACTGAACGGCAGAAGCTGGCTGTGGCACAACCCTATAAAGGACCCTTGCTCTGATACCAACTGAAACGTCTAATGTTTTGAAATGCGAAAATATTTTTTTATATATATAAAGCTCACATTTTGAAGATAAGCATTTGAATATTTTGCATGCATGCAGTCCTACTTAAAATACCATTTAAAAATAATCATAAGTATTTGTCAATAAAAATATAACGGAAACATAAACAAGTAAAAATCCTAACATCCATCAGTGAAATAAATCAGCGTATATAAAAATACTCATATCCTCTCAATCTCATAAAATCATAACTGTGTGGAAAACATGTGGTCCCCGGGTCGTGTCGCCCCACCAGGCCTGCCTACTCAGAATTCGGCACCTCTAGTCCCCTTGATAGCATGCTCACATGCATCACACACACCTAGTGAGACTAAAGACTCAACACACCTGTACCAGAAATAACAAGTACATCTACATAGCACACAACAGTGAAATATACTGTAATCAACATATTTTTCATGAACTTTAAAAGCGTTAATGCAGACATGTCATATGTAATCATTACGTGTCAAAACAGCTCATCATTCATCATCATACATCATTTATTTTAGTCAATTCAGTTCATTAGTTGTGACTGTCGTACATCATTCATCATTTACGATGGATCCATCATACATAGAACCGCGATACCCGGCGGCTGTCGGACATCAGTGACAGTATTACCCATCCACTGTGCCTAGGCCTCCTCATCAGCATGTACATTTACATCTTAAGCATTTAAATATACTTCGATAGCCACGACTAATTATCATCCTTCAAAACATCATCATTTTCATCGCTTATCAAAATCATGCACATGCGTAAATTTTTTTGAAATCAAGCATGCAATGTATATTTCATAAATTCATTAAAAAAAATCGTGATCATGATGCATAAACATTTAAAAACATGATAAATTGTGCTCAGGGAATTGTCAATCTCACCCCGGGTGCAAAATGACCATATTGCCCCTGGAAACCCAAAATGACGGTTTTACCCTTGGATCTCTAAATTTCGACCCGAAGCTTACCAAACTTATTAAAACTTCCCAAAACATATTTATAAACATTTCTTAGATGTAAACTCGGGCCTGTTCAAACTTAACCGATTCGTTTTAAAACTTGGATTGGGGTCCCGGTTTTAACCCGAATCGACTCGAAACTTAACCAAATTTCTCCCAACTTTTTACCACACCTTTTAAACATCTAAAAAGCCCTAAAACAATCAAGACCAGACCAAAAAAGCCTTCGAACCAGCCCTGTAAGTGGCTAGAAAAATAAACGACCATCGCCCCTCCAAAACCCAAGCTCACCGAACCACCATAATTTCGTTCCTAGCTCAAAACCAAGCGGACCAGCCCCTAACAAACCTTTCCCAGACCACATTAGAATCCTACTGGACCGTCCTAACTCAAGCTTACCTCCCCATGTAGCCCGCACGACACACCCAACCGCTAGCTCTCCACAAAGCCTACCCGTAACCAACACTAGCACAATTCGCACGAGCGGCCCCAACGCTAGTTCCAGCCATGTTCGAGCCACCCCAAGCCGTGGTTCAGACCCCATAGGGTCTAGTTCAGGGCTAGGGATGACCCTTGCATGGTCGATACACCCCAACCTTTCCGATCTAGCCATCTCGACACACACCCGACCAAGAACTTCCATCGACCTATGCTAGATTTCGATCTTCCTCAACCTCAAGCACTTAACCCATGTCTCACCTGACATAACCAGCCCTGAGCACCACGTACTTGGTAGACCCTTGCACAAACATTTAAAAAACCATGAGTTGCTAACAAAAGGATGTATTACATGGCATTACAAAAGGATGCATTACAAAATGATGCATTACACCGAGTTAGATCAATATACTTTCATGAATTTGTATAAAATTCAGCTTACTATCAGCGTGTATGAAGAGAAAAGGGTGATACATGTGTGCCTTTGCGATTTTATGCAAGAAAACTTGAAAGAATGCGCGTCGGGGAGTCACCGGAGAAGCGGGGATGATCTTTTCTTGAAGGAAAATAGAAGAATGAGGGCTGCAGTATTTTTCTTTGCCAAAACCGAAGGGGAGCTTCTGAATGGAGGGGGAGGGGCGGCTGTTATGTGGGAATTAGGTTTAGGGTTAGGTTAATACATTATTTAAATATGTAATCAAGTGATAATGGGCCCTAATTTGGATTTAAAAAATATTCTAATGAATTGGAGCCCATTAAGCTAAAAAAATAAGCCCATCAGGCCCAAACACACTCCCGTAAAATATATCGTTTAGGTAAAATTTTGAAAATATTGTCTGAGTCCTCTAAAAGTCCCCCCTCCCCGATTGTCAAAATTTGAGTAACGATAAAAAAAATATGCTCTGGCGTGTAAAAATATTAAAAAAGCCCATTTCTTGGAAAATACACTTAAAACATCTTATATTAATTAATAAAAATTAATCATGTAATTAAAATAATTTTCGTGACAATTCACCGTTCTCCGTTCCTCGATCGAGCGCGAAATACATCTAGAAACCCTAATGCGCAAACTTTTAAAATAATCATGAAATGAATCCTATCATGCAATCATTATGCACAAAATGAATAAAAATAATTAAACACATAATTTAAATAAAACAATAGATTGCATGCATTCAGGTTACGTAATTTAATTTCCTGGACCTTACAAAATTCTTTCTGATGTGGAAGATCGGACATTGCCGCAACCACAGATCATACTAAAATTTATCTAAATGACTAGGCTATACAACACTCAATTGCTTTTGTTTTTGCTTGTTTAGGGATGGGTGGATGAATTGCAAATGTATGGCTATTTATAAGAAAAATTTTGGGTTTGGTGAAGTGTGAATGATGGAAATATTTTCAAAGTTTGGTATCCTAACTTTGAACCCAACTTTGAAAAATGGTTTGAATACAAATTATACTTGAATTGTCAACAATTCTCTCCCTCAAGCTTCATTTTGTAGATTCAAACAGACCTGCCACATTTATACGGTTTTCCAGCTTTTCTTCGGATATTAATGACTTCGTAAACATATCAGAACCAATTATCATCGGTATGTATCTTCTCAAGATGTAACAATTTCTCATTCAACGTATCTCTTATCCAATGATACCTTATATCAATATGCTTTGACCTTGAGTGTAAACTAGAGTTCTTACTCAGATGAATTGCACTCTGACTATCATAGTAGAGCGTAAATTTGTCTTGTCTCAAGCCTAACTCTTGTAGAAACTTCTTCAACCATAGTAGTTCTTTACATGCTTCACTTGTGACTATGTAATCGGCTTCTGTTGTGGACAATGCCACGCACTTTTGAAGTTTTTATTGCCATGAGACTGCTCTCCCTGCAAATGTTATCAAGTATCTGGATGTGGACTTTCTAGAATCAACATCATCAGCCATATCTGCATCAGTATAACCTTCTAACAAAGTTTGACTAGTTCTGAATCTCAAAAAAATCCTAGAAATACCTCTCAGATATCGGAATATCCATTTCACTGTTGACCAGTGATCTTTGCCAGGATTAGAGAGAAATCGGCTTACCATGCCAACTGCGTGAGCAATATTAGGTCTCGTACATACCATCGCATACATCAAACTGCTGACTGCTGAAGCATAAAGAACCCTCTTCATTTCTTTCTTTTCTTCCTCACTTGTGAGACATTGAATGGAACTTAGTTTGAAATGATCTGCAAGTGGAGTACCAACAGCTTTTGCTTTATCCATTTTGAATCTTTCAAGAACTTTCTCAATGTATTGTTCTTGGGATAACCATAGTTTCTTATTGGCTATATCCCTGGAGATCTTCATTCCAAGAATCTGTTTTGCTGGTCCTAAGTCTTTCATTGCAAAAGACTTTTTAAGCTCCCCCTTAAGCTTTTCTATCTTGCTTGGATCATGATCAATTATCAACATATCATCAACATACAACAATAATATGATGATATCATTCTGATCATTTTTCTTAACAAATACACAATGATCAGAACTGGTTCTGCTGTACCCATGATTCATCATGAATGTATCAAACTTCTTGTACCACTATCTTGGAGCTTGTTTCAACCCGTACAAATTTTTTTTAGTCGACACACCATATCCTCTTTGCCTTTAACTATGAATCCTTCCGGTTGCTCCATATATATTTTTTCATCTAGATCACGATGAAGAAATACAGTATTAACATCGAGTTGTTCTATTTCCAGATCCAAACTAGCTACAAGTCCCAGAACAACTTTGATAGAGGACATCTTCACCACCGGTGAGAAAATTTCATTAAAATCAACACCTTTCTTCTGGATGAAACCCTTCACAACTAGCCTCGCTTTGTACCTTAGCCATGATTTATTTTCTTCAATCTTCAACCTGTAAACCCATTTATTTTTGAGTGCTTCCTTATGTTAGAGTAGGTGCACGTCGAGCCAAGTGTTGGCCGAGTGTTCACAATGAAACTCTATGTATAAGCAATCTTTATTTTAATAATATTTGAAATTATTGTTTTGGCACATCTTTATCTATATACCCATGCTAGTTGCATAGATAAAGCCCTTGAATATACAAATAGTAGAAAGAATATGAGATGCTCATATGATGAGTATCATGAAACTCATATTTGGAATACTGTATATTCTAAACGGTTCCTAGTCGATTCAGCCGCCGCTAAGAAGGATATAGGCCGCTCGAGCTTGAGACTAGTATCTGCGATGTGAGTACCATGTTTCATTGGTAGGGGACATTGTGATGTCCGAGCATGCAGATAGGTGCTCCTGGTAGAGTGCACAGAACAACCCTCCATTAAAGGACTTTCCAAGTGGTTCTCACTTATCGAGTGGAAAAGTCCTAGTTTATGGTTGTACACCATTAGTCCTTATGACCCGGGACAACATTGAGACTCTATGTGCTAGAATTACACTTTGACTTGTTTACCGACTCTCATGGGGTCATCAGGTGGCAAGGTTGGGTGTTCTGTCGAAACATATAGGAGTCGATGCATTGTAGTCGGGGATTCACCGCTTACCTACGGGTATGGATATCCTATGTGTTTTTCATGTATATGTAGTTTGAAATCTCTGATCAGAGTATGATGGTAATTATGAAAGGGGTTTCATAGATTACACCATCGATGCAACTACGACATGACACATAGTATCGATTCATTGACAACTCTCGATATACCAATGGTTGTCGAATCGGTCTGGATATATGAGTTGAAGGGACCGTACTGTACGCTAACCATAATTGAATGGTTCTTGTAGGCACTATCATTTGATACCTAGGGAATCATGTAAGCGATGCTGCTAGGCGTTTAACATGATTGGTTGGGTACTATCAGACTTGAGTTCTGACGTTCTTTTTATCAAGGAGTTGATAATTAAGAATAAAGCAATTGGGGTATGCTCGTATAAGGACATGTTTAGTCCGAATCACATGGAGATGTGAACCCACGGCTAGTTGTATCAGTGAACCATTGAGGGCCACACAAGTACTAGCTTTCTAGATCCCGTTGAGAAGTAAAATAGTTCAATGTGTTGAACGGCTTATAAATGAGTTTATAAGCGTAAGAAAAAATAGAAGTATGACTTCTATGAGAGAAATGTAATTTTAATTTATGAATGTGTTCTTAAATTAAAAGTTGGCCAAATAAATAATGTATTTGAAAATTGTGATTTTCATAAACATTATTATGGACTAAATTAAATTAATTCAAGTGTTGAATTAATTAATCACTAGTGGACCTAGTAGAGTCCAAATAATTAAATTAATTCAAGGGTTGAATTGATTAAATAATATTGAGTCTTGTAGAGCTCAATTTAAATAAATTATTTAAACTAGTTGACTTGAGTAAATTCAAGTAATGTTTAATTAGTCTCGAATATGTTTGAGATAATTAAATTAAGCCTATGGATTTTTAATTGTTAAAAATCAAATAAGATTTGCATGCATGGGAGGTGAAAGGTTGGGAGACAACTTTTTGTATAACCAAGGCTTGGCATGCAACTTTTTTACTTTAACTTTTCCCACAACCAAAAAAATGTCTCTCCTTCTCTCCTAGCATGAATAGTGGCCGAAAATACTATTCATTCTCTCCATTTTTTTTTCTTCTTCAATGGTTGGAGAAAACACTCACTTCTCAAAGAAAAATCCTCATATTTTTCTAGTGCAAAATATGAGGGGATCTATCTAGTTGGTGGTGGGCTTTATTTTAGAGCAAGGAGTGCTCTTTGGAAGCTTGTAGAAGTTCTTGCCATACAAGAGCTAAGGTGTTTACACCTTAGTTGGAGCCATCATCAACCTCAAGAGGTTGATAGGTATTTTTCTAAACACACTATGTAGGACATTTTGTTGTTTTTTTATTTGCTACACATTAATCAAGGTGGCCGAAAATTTCTTATGAAAAATAAAAATTTTAAACTTCTGTTGCGCTTCCGGTCACCGTAACCGATCCCCTTTCAAGTGGTATCCGAGCTATGGTTACAATTTTGGTGTAGCAAATACATTATATTATGTTGAGGTCCATTTCTAACCGTATGAGACAATCAAAACAATTTTTCGAAGGCCGGTTTTTGGGGCGGTTTTGGGCAGCAAGGGCTGCCCGAACGCCCCACTTTTAAAATTAAAAAAAAATATTTTTGTTGCCGGAATCCAGCGACGGAGCTCCGGCGACGGCGATGACGACTAGGGTTTCCAAAAGTGTTTTGGATTATCAAAGTGTCATGGGCCTTGAGTTGTTGGGCCATTGGATGGCTAACATATTTGTGAAATTTAAATGGGCCAAAATATTTTTGGTGAAAAATGATTTTTTTTTTGGGCCCTTAAGTTTAAATTTACAAAAGTTGCAAATATTTTCTCATGAAATAAATAATTTAAGTTGTACTTTAATTATTTATAGTAAATGGTGATTTACAAGAAATTCGGTTATAAATAAATTAATTTAAAAGTAGACAAAGGTGTTTGTATACTTTGTTAATTTAGTTTATAATCGTGGCGGTTAGTGATTGGATCAAGATGTATAATATTGGATCAATTGATTATTGTGATAATTAATTGATGGTGTATGATATGTGATATTATGCATGAATGATGATCAAAAGCCCAAGCCCAATTTGCTAGGTGTATGCTAGGATATTTTGTGTTGAATGATTGTAATAATTATCAAATTTCAAGTGGGCTTGGTTTATGGCCCGTTCCCACCCCATGAGATGTATCCCTATTTTCCATGGATATTTATTTGTAAATATTAGTATAGCGGATGATCAAGATTGGAAGATGGTGGCCATGATGATTATGAAGATCAAGACATGTAAATATTGGAAACTAATGTAATAGTTGCATTTGCATCCCATGCATTTCCCTAGGATTGGACCTAGGCCCGTGTTTGGCTCACACGGGCCATTAGTGTTGGGACGATTGATCATCCTTGTTTTGTTTACTGTTTATAATATATGCATGATATGTTATAAATAATGAGTTTGTGCGTTATTATTATGATAATAACAAAGTTGCAGGAATCCGGCAAACATACGATCAAACATGGCGAGCTTTTAAATAAAATTAATGATGAGACCTTTCAAAATTAAAAACTCTCATTTTGAATAAGATTCAAAATTAATATCAAGCCCGAAAAGGGGAATTATAAATTTGTTTATAATTTCCATGTCTTCCATCGACAATAGGTGCATGATGAACGCTACCCGTGCTCGGGGCTCGGCTCATATTATTGGGGGGGCCTTGGGTGTCGGAAAGCTGTGACATCCATTGACATGGTGATGTGAACTACGTGGAACTCCCATGATTTCGGCTCATATAATTGAGGGAACTCATGGCGACCGTCCATTAAGGTTCAAAATCGATGGGTAAGACTTGACACGTAAAGATGAACGACGTCATATTATTGGGTCCTAATCAAACGTGAGATAAAAGTTTACGTAGAGGGTTGCATGGAGATGCAATTGGAAACTACCTTTTAGGAATTGTGATTGGCTGATATTATTCGGGATCATAATTCGCTAGTTGGACCTTACGTACCTACTGAGGAAAGGAGTTTCCCGTTTTCACTAGAGGGTAGTGAAAGATGTCAAAACAGTGGGAGCGAATATTTATAAAGTAAAAGTCCATACTTTATATCTTACTAAATATTTTGAAATAGTCATCAACATTTATCTGTTTTCACTTTTCAGTACAAATTGACAATGTCTTCGATTCGCAATCCGATATCTGCAATACTCGACAAACACATGTTAACCGGACCTAATTACCTCACTTGGCTAAGAAACCTAAAAATCGTCTTGAATTCGGAAAGGATAGCATATACACTTACTGAGTCGCCCCCTGTTGAGGCTCCGACTGACTGCACTCCTGAGGAATTGCAGACTTACAAGGAATGGTGTGACCATGACTTGAAAGCCAGGTGTTATATGCTGACTTCTATGAATGATGAGCTGCAGAGGCGTTTTGAGGATGCAAAGAGTGCTGCTGACATTCATTTGCATCTCAAGGAGCTCTTTGGTGAGCAGACACGGCCTCTTAGGCATGCAACCGTCAAGGAGCTGATCACTTTGCGCATGCGAGATGGGGCCTCGGTCCATGAGCATGGCCTAAAGATGATTGAGCTCGTGGACAAGCTCGTTGGCATGGATCTGATTTTGCCTTCGGAGTTGACCACTGACGTGTTACTCTTATCACTGCCTAGCTCATTTGATCCTTTTGTGGTGAATTTCAACATGAACAAGCTAGAGCCGACCTTTGAGGAGTTGGTGAATATGCTTGTTACGTTTGAATCCACCATCAAGAAAGAGAAGTTGGTTCTTTATGTGGGTTCTTCATCTGATACGAATACTGATCCACATGGGAAGGGAAAGAAGCGTTCTTTCCAACCTCCCAAGAAGAACGTGCCCTTGATGAGGCAATCTCCGAATCCCGTTGTGGCAGCCACACCAGTTAAGGCTGACAAGACTGCTGGTGTTTGTCATCACTGCAAGAAGCCTGGACATTGGAGTCATAATTGCAAAGAATATCTTGCCCAGAAAGGTTCTGGAAATGGTATGTTCTACACTGAAGTAAACATTTCAATTAACTCTACTTCTTGGGTATTGGATACCGGATGTTGATCACATCTCTGTAATGATTTGCAAGTGATGGAAAGAAGTAAGAGGATTAGAGAAGGTGAGACCTTCTTGAGGATGGGCAACGGGGCAAGAGTTGCTGCCAAGACCTTAAGAGATGTTTACTTATTGTTGAACGATGATTTTAAGTTAATTTTTTTTTTAAGAGATGTTTTGTTTGTACCTTTTTGGTGAAAAACGTTGTTTCCATTTCTATGGTGATAAAGATGGATATTCTTGTTTATTTAGCAAAGGTGTTTGCAACATTTACAAGAATGAATGTTTAATTGGTACTTGAGAACTTGAAAACGATATCTATAACTTAAAATTAAAAGATATTCTACTAAATGTCCAATCAAAGGCATACACCATATGAGATATGGATGGGTAAGCCTCCCAAATATTCTTATCTTAGAATATGGGGTGCCCTGCTTATGTG
The DNA here is from genome assembly GCF_012295235.1 of Primulina huaijiensis. Lineage (NCBI taxonomy): Eukaryota > Viridiplantae > Streptophyta > Magnoliopsida > Lamiales > Gesneriaceae > Primulina > Primulina huaijiensis. Next base: position 8,846,531 of record NC_133306.1, read on the forward strand.
AAGCAGGTAGTGGGAGAAAAATTGGATTGTTGATCCATTTTATGTTATTTTGTGGGATATCCAAGGAATTCTGTTGGATATTATTTCTATCATCCCCAAGAAACAAAGGCGTTTGTTTCTAAGAATGCAACCTTTTTGGAAAAGGAATTTCTATTGGATAGAAAAGGGGAGATGATAGAACTCGAAGAGGTTCGAGAGACACCCACAATTGTAGAACCCACACCCGAAGAGCCAAGAGAGGAGATACAAGCTCCTAGAAGATACGAGAGAGTCTCGAGACCACCTATGAGGTATGGTCTGCTTCTTGAAGAGGGCCATGATGAGCCTATCCATGGATGTGATCCAAGGACCTTCAAGGAAGCGTTATCTGATGCCGATTCATCCAAGTGGCTTGAAGCAATGGAATCTGAGATGAATTCCATGCATTCGAACCAAGTGTGGGATCTTATGGATCCACCTGAGGGAACGGTTCCCATAGGGACTTGGGGCGGATGGGAAGGTATTGACCTTCAAGGAGCGATTGGTGGCAAAAGGATATACTCAAAGACAAGGAGTTGACTTTGAGGAAACCTTTTCTCCAATTGCAATGTTCAAGTCTATAAGGATATTGCTAGCCATGGCTGCATGGTATGACCATGAGATATGGCAGATGGATGTCAAGACAGTCTTTCTTAATAGGGATTTTAAGAAAGTGATTTACATGTCTCAACCTAAAAGGTTTACATCTATCGGAAGTGAGCATATGGTATGCAAACTTCAGAGATCTATTTATGGTCTAAAGCAGGCATCTAGGAGTTGGAACCTCATATTCGATAATACAATCAAAGAGTTTGGTTTTACTAAGAATCCTGAGGAACCCTGTGTGTATAAGAAGGTCAGTGGGAGTATGGTGACATTCCTTGTGCTTTATGTTGATTACATTCTACTCATTGGGAATGATGTAGGAATGTTGCAATCAACTAAGATATGGTTAGCGAGTAAGTTCTCGATGCAGGACTTGGGTGAAGCATCTTTTGTATTGGAAATACAGATCTATTGAGATAGATCGAGAAGATAGCTTGGTCTCACCCAGTCCACATACATTGATACCATCGTGAAGCAGTTCTCGATGGATGAGTCCAAGAGAGGACATCTACCAATGTGTCATGGCGTGTCCCTATCCAAGTCTATGTCTCCCAAGACTGATGCAGAGATAGCGGCGATGACAAGCATTCCTTATGCAACTGCGATTGGTAGTATCATGTATGGGATGATGTCTACACGTCCTGACGTGGTTTTCGCACTAAGTGTAGTGAGTAGATATCAATCGAACCCTGGTCTTCCACACTGGAAAGCTGTGAAAGACATCCTCAAGTATTTGAGAAGAACCAAAAAGTTGTTATTGGTCTATGGGGGTGGAGAACTGAAATTGGAAGGCTATACCGACTCTAGCTTCCAAAGCTATATCGATGACTCGAAGTCAACCTCTGGGTTTGTATTCATGCTCAATGGTGCTGCTGTCTCTTGGAAGAGTTCCAAGCAAGACAATACTGCGGATTCCACCACTGAGGCCGAATACATTGCTGCATCGGATGCAGCAAAAGAGGCTATTTGGATAAGGAATTTCGTCCAAGCGTTGGACGTCATTCCTAATGGAGTTGCTCATATCCCGGTGTTTTGTGAAACACGGGAGCCATAGCTCAGGCAAAGGAGCCAAGGTCTCATCAGAAATCCAAACAAGTATTGAGAAAGTACCACATCCTCGGAGAGATTGTGGAAAGAGAAGTGTCTATCGACTAAGTCGGCTCCGCAGATAATGTTGCTGATCCACTAGCTAAGCCTTTACCTGAACCATTATTCGAGATGCATCGCGAATCAATTGGTTTGAAGTATATGGGTAGTTGGCTCTAGTGCAAGTGGGAGATTGTTAGAGTAGGTGCACGTCGAGCCAAGTGTTGGCCGAGTGTTCACAATGAAACTCTATGTATAAGCAATCTTTATTTTAATAATATTTGAAATTATTGTTTTGGCACATCTTTATCTGTATACCCATGCTAGTTGCATAGATAAAGCCCTTGAATATACAAATAGTAGAAAGAATATGAGATGCTCATATGATGAGTATCATGAAACTCATATTTGGAATACTGTATATTCTAAACGGTTCCTAGTCGATTCAGCCGCCGCTAAGAAGGATATAGGCCGCTCGAGCTTGAGACTAGTATCTGCGATGTGAGTACCATGTTTCATTGGTAGGGGACATTGTGATGTCCGAGCATGCAGATAGGTGCTCCTGGTAGAGTGCACTGAACAACCCTCCATTAAAGGACTTTCCAAGTGGTTCTCACTTATCGAGTGGAAAAGTCCTAGTTTATGGTTGTACACCATTAGTCCTTATGACCCGGGACAACATTGAGACTCTATGTGCTAGAATTACACTTTGACTTGTTTACCGACTCTCATGGGGTCATCAGGTGGCAAGGTTGGGTGTTCTGTCGAAACATATAGGAGTCGATGCATTGTAGTCGGGGATTCACCGCTTACCTACGGGTATGGATATCCTATGTGTTTTTCATGTATATGTAGTTTGAAATCTCTGATCAGAGTATGGTGGTAATTATGAAAGGGGTTTCATAGATTACACCATCGATGCAACTACGACATGACACATAGTATCGATTCATTGACAACTCTCGATATACCAATGGTTGTCGAATCGGTCGGGATATATGAGTTGAAGGGACCGTACTGTACGCTAACCATAATAGAATGGTTCTTGCAGGCACTATCATTTGATACCTAGGGAATCATGTAAGCGATGCTGCTAGGCGTTTAACATGATTGGTTGGGTACTATCAGACTTGAGTTCTGACGTTCTTTTTATCAAGGAGTTGATAATTAAGAATGGAGCAATTGGGGTATGCTCGTATAAGGACATGTTTAGTCCGAATCACATGGAGATGTGAACCCACGGCTAGTTGTATCAGTGAACCATTGAGGGCCACACAAGTACTAGCTTTCTAGATCCCGTTGAGAAGTAAAATAGTTCAATGTGTTGAACGGCTTATAAATGAGTTTATAAGCGTAAGAAAAAATAGAAGTATGACTTCTATGAGAGAAATGTAATTTTAATTTATGAATGTGTTCTTAAATTAAAAGTTGGCCAAATAAATAATGTATTTGAAAATTGTGATTTTCATAAACATTATTATGGACTAAATTAAATTAATTCAAGTGTTGAATTAATTAATCACTAGTGGACCTAGTAGAGTCCAAATAATTAAATTAATTCAAGGGTTGAATTGATTAAATAATATTGAGTCTTGTAGAGCTCAATTTAAATAAATTATTTAAACTAGTTGACTTGAGTAAATTCAAGTAATGTTTAATTAGTCTCGAATATGTTTGAGATAATTAAATTAAGCCTATGGATTTTTAATTGTTAAAAATCAAATAAGATTTGCATGCATGGGAGGTGAAAGGTTGGGAGACAACTTTTTGTATAACCAAGGCTTGGCATGCAACTTTTTTACTTTAACTTTTCCCACAACCAAAAAAATGTCTCTCCTTCTCTCCTAGCATGAATAGTGTCCGAAAATACTATTCATTCTCTCCATTTTTTTTGTTCTTCAATGGTTGGAGAAAACACTCACTTCTCAAAGAAAAATCCTCATATTTTTCTAGTGCAAAATATGAGGGGATCTACCTAGTTGGTGGTGGGCTTTATTTTAGAGCAAGGAGTGCTCTTTGGAAGCTTGTAGAAGTTCTTGCCATACAAGAGCTAAGGTGTTTACACCTTAGTTGGAGCCATCATCAACCTCAAGAGGTTGATAGGTATTTTTCTAAACACACTATGTATGACATTTTGTTGTTTTTTTATTTGCTACACATTAAATCAAGGTGGCCGAAAATTTCTTATGAAAAATACAAATGTTGAACTTCCGTTGCGCTTCCGGTCACCGTAACCGATCCCCTTTCACCTTACCATTTGGTAGCTTTACTAACTTGTATGTGTGATTTTCATGAAGCGATTGCATCTCTTCTTTCATCGCTTCGATCTACTTATCTTTTTGTGTACTTGATACATCTTCTTTGAAATTCTCTGGTTCTCCGCCGTCAGTGATCATCACATACTCATGTGGGTTGTATCTCGTAGAAGGTATTCTTTGTATGGTGGACCTTCTGAACTCTGTTTCTGAAGTTGGAGTTGAAGAGTTGTCTTGAGCATCTATTGGCTCAACTAACTCCTCATGCTCAGTTTGTGTTTCTCTCCCGTGATCCTGAATTGTGGGGAAATAAAGTGGATCTAAATTTACATGAATTTCTAAATTGGATGATTGTGTTGTGTTCCACATCAGAATCAATTTCATCTTCGAGGAATACAACATCTCGGATTCTAACAATCTTTCGATTCAATGGATCTCATAATCTGTATCCGAACTCTTCATGGCAATAACCCAAGAATATGCACTTTTTGGATTTGTCATCAAGCTTGGATCTTTCTTCTTTTGGTATTTGAATAAAGGCTTTGCAACCAAACACTCTCAAGTTTTTGTATGAGATATCTTTCTATGTCCAAACTTTGTTAGGAACATCACCATCTAACGAAGCTGATGGAGAAAGGTTGATCAAATCAATTGTAGTTCTCATAGCTTCGCCCCAAAAATAATTGGACAATTTGGAGTGTGATAACATCCACTTTATCCTTTCACAAATTGTCCTGTTCATTCTTTCAGCTAGACCATTGTGCTGAGGGGTTTCTGGAATACTTTTCTCAAGCCTGATACCATTAGTTATACATTATTGCTCAAACGGACCCCTGTATTCACCACCATTGTCGGAACGAATACACTTCAGTTTCTTTCATTTTTCTCTTTCAACTTTTGCATTAAAATGCTTAAAGACCTCAATGATATGATCTCTAGATTTCAGCGCAAAGCACAACACCTTTCGTGAGAAATCGTCAATAAAGGTCACAAAATATAGCGCACCACCGAGAGTTCTGTCTTTCATGTAACACAAATTTGTGTGTACTAGCTCCAAGCATTGAGTTTTTCTGGATGAAGAAAAACTTTGAAATGCAACTCTGTGTTGTTTTCCGGCCAAACAATCAACACAAGTTTCCAAATGCATACCAGATACTTCAGGAAGGAGTTTTCTCTTAGCCAAAGTTTGCATTCCCTTCTAGTTAATATGTCCAAGTCTCTTGTGCCACAACTCAATGGAAGAGGTTTTTGTAGATGCATGAACCTCTCCATTGGATATTTTTGCTTGCATGAGGTAAAGAGAATTTTGCTTCATACCTCTAGCAATAATAAGAGATCCTTTGGTGAGTTTTCATTTTCCTTCACCAAAGTGACTGGAAAAACCATCATCATCAAGCTTGCCTGTAGAGATGATGTTAAATCGAATATCTGGAACATGTCGAACATCTCTGAGAATAAGATGACACCCTGTATCTGTCTCCAAGACAATGGTACCCATACCAACGACCTCAGTCAAACCCTGATTGGCCATTCTAACTTTGCCAAAGTTTTCACTTGAGTAGGATGCAAACATATCTCTGTGTGGAGTAATATGATATGAAGCTCATGAGTCAATAATCCAATCAGTTTTTTGGTATGTTATATTGACACATGCATCATCACCAAGGATGATAATATCTCCATCAGATGTAATTGCAGTCGAGTCTTTCTCTTCCGACTTTGTCCCATTCATTCGATCTCTCTTCTTTTTCTGCTTTCTCTTTCATAGTGGTTTGGACCTCCACAATAATGGCACTTGAATTTTGTATAGGTCTTGGACTTTCCTCTGGATTTGTTTCTGTCTTTATGAGGTCCTCCGGTGTAATTTTTTCCTTGATTATCAACGATTTCTGTAACTAATGCCTCAGTTTCAGAGTTAGCTTCTTGCTCCTTTCTTCTGGACTCTTCATTTAGAAGACAATCTTTGACTATTTGTAATGTCAGTTTTCCATCAGGAGCAGAATTACTGAGCGACACCACAAGAGTATCTCAACTATCTAGCAAGGAACTCAGTAATAATAGTGTCGTAACTTCGTCATCCAAGATAATATTCATGGTGATAGATTGGTTGATTAGACCCTGGTAAGCATTCAGATGCTTTGTCATATTTACATTTTCTTTGTATATAAGTCGTACAAGATTTCTGATAATCGAAGCTTTGTTCAAGGCATTCTTTCTCTCAAACAAAGCTTCAATTTTGGTTCACAGAGCATCAGCTTTATTCTCATTCGGGAAGTGATGAAAGATACTGTGTTCAATAAAACGTCATATGAAACCGACAGATTACCGATGCAGTATAGTCCATTCTTCGTTTGATAGGTTTTCTGGCTTGGCACTATCACCACTCAATGGCAAAATACAGATTTTTGCAATATAGCAGGTCCAACATGCTTGCCTTCCATATGGAATAATTTGATCTATTGAGTTTAAACATCCCTCCAATGGATTCTTCCATGTATCCTAATGTGGCTCTAATACCACTTGTTGAGAAAGATAGCCAAATTAAATAACTTTTCATACAGCGGAAGGGTTGATTTTTTTCCCTTTAGCGGTAATATCGGATCAAAATATTTCCACGATATCAACAATGATAATAATTATGAAGAAAACGATACAAAGATTTTTACGTGAAAAACCCAAATTAGAGAAAAATCACGAGACCGAAGTCCAACAAAAGAAATCTTCACTATATCAATAATGGGTACAAATCGTTCCTACAACAATAGGAAATAACAATAACTCTCCCTAGAACAACTTAGGGGACACCAAGTACTTCAAGAATAATTATTTTTGAATGACATATTCAATCTCACTTTCAAAGTGGAACTCAACAACTCTAATCACATAGAAAATGCTTTCTGATGTGGAAGATCGGACACTGCCGCAACCACAGAGCATACTAAAATTTATCTAAATGATTAGGCTATACAACACTAAATTGCTTGTGTTTTTACTTGTCTTGGTATAGGTGGATGAATGCAAATGTATGGCTATTTATAAGAAAAATTTTGGGTTTAGTGAAGTGTGAATGATAGATGTATTTTCAAAGTTTGATAGCCTAACTTTGAACCAAACTTTGAAAAACGGTTTGAATACAAATTATGCTTAAATTGTCAACATAAACGGACTAAAATCCAATATGAGAGTGGAAAAAAAATATTTATTTTCCCTGGTTTTGTATGTTGTACCTTGCTCTAGCTTACCATGTATATTTTCTATAATTTAATCACATATGAATATAGTTTAGATGAAACTTGAAAGACATGATCTCTCCCTCAACTGATGCTTCGATTTTTAGTAATAATTTTTTTAAAAAATATATGTTATCTTTAAGTGTTAAAAAATCTCAGTAGCTCCGAAGTGAATGCCACAAATTAAAAGATCCTTCTAGGCTGATAAATTAATTTTTAGCTAGTCGATTCTCTTCTGGATTTATTACGATAATGTTGGTATTGACGTACCACAAGCACTGGCAAGTCCGAGAGTCCCAAATCAGCCTGCACATTGGTAAGAAACTTGGCCAATCTGCTTTCATATAGCTTAGCATCTTCATAGTGAATCGGTCATTCTCACCTTGGTACAAAAGAAGAGCTTTAATCTCGCCTCCACCTTTCAATGCAACCTCAGCCCTATACACCAACTGGTTGTAATGACCGTTAACGTCGTCTTTCATTCACTGAATGATGCTTATTTGGCCACGTGTGCAAGGGATCAGACCGATCGTCCCGAATCCCGAGTTCTAGATCAAGATTCTATTGGCAAACGGCATTCCGGGCCCGAATCCCACAAATTTCTTGTCGATACCTACGTTAAGGCCACGTCTGGTTGGCATCGAGCATGAGAATTTGCGGGGTGGAGAGAAAGTATTCCAGAGGTAAGTACTGTTGTCGTTAGCAGGGGTGGAGCCACATGCTTGTGTACCAGGGCTTTAGCCCGGGTGGCATAACTTTTTTTTAAAAACTTTATTTGTAAATTTTGGAATAATATAATATTAGCCCTGGTAGATCAATTTAAAATATTTAAAGATTTTAGAGTTTAAAATTCTAGCTCGGATAGAGCCATATTTCTGGCTCCGCTACTGATCGTTAGGATATCCTCTACCAGACATATTGCTTTTGTCCGGCTACGATGAACATGCTTTTATAACTTGAATCATTTTCATTTTGAGATAGGTGTATAGTAGCCAAACTAGAACATGCCACAAGCATGAAACAAGCGAAAAGATACAGTTAGCCCCCACCCCCACCCACACACACACACACACACACACACGCACGCACTCACTTCTGTTCATTACCTCTCCCACTTTTTCCTCCCCTTCACCATTCATTGATATATGCAATAAATATTTACAAATGGGATTGTGGTTAATCTGTGTGTTTTTTTTCTTTGACAAATAAAATAACTTTGTTAAAATTGATTAAAAGGAATAAAATTTGTGTCTCAAAAAATTGATGTTTACACGATTTTGAAGGAAATTACAAAAGCGTACCCGGTATCGTCTTGCCTACCTAAGGCTTGCATTCTAGCAATGTCAGTGAGTTTCTATTGTATTTGGAGTGCTAGGAACTCGAAACTCTTCGAGAATATTGAATCGTGCTTCGATGTGTTGTTTCAAAATAAATTAAAGAGTGTGTTTAGATTTTATATTGCTTTTATCCTCAAGATTTTGCACTTCAGACTCAAGGCTCTTGAATGATTTGTAATATTAATCAATTAATTACATGGACAATGGCAAAATCAGAGGAAGAAACTATATCAATCCAACTTTGTCAAATGAAAAATCAGGCAACGGCAATGTGAACAGTAAACTCTGTGTAACCCATAGAATGAACCGAAACCGAACTGGTCATGTGACTGGTTCCATATGGAGGGTCAGGGAACAGAACCTGCCCACCCGTTAAGCATGACTACCATAGATCTATAAAGTCTTCAAGTGATTCATAAAACGTGCTAATCAGCATGAGTAGAGATGTAAGCAAAGTGTCAAGGGATTTGAAACCCATTTTTCCAACAGAATTTCTGTACAACGATGATTCCTATTGCTGTAGTCCTAAGCTACGGATATATCCACGCAATCTATTGAAGTCACCATTTCAAAAATTGAAAAAGTAAACAGATCATAATTGATGGTGGCGAGATAAGCTTCGAACGAAAGGTTAACTACACAGCCAAGAATGTGCCACCTCAATAATATACTTCTGAATCAAAGCTTTCCAATGCAGGATAAATTTCTATGAATTAAACTCAATAAATTCTAGTTTCCTTTTCAACTGACACCAATACTAAGCCTCTAAATCAGCATAAATGAATAGCAGTCATGAAACAAGGTCCCTATGACAAAAAAACTAGATGAAACTCAACCATAGATGTCCAAATATCATTAAGCAAGAAGAACGAAGATCAACGCACAACACTGGCAGATCATAGACAAATAACAAACCATAGAATCAGCTAAAGGATTTCAAGATTGGAAACAAAAAATAAAGGCAATTAATCCGCTGCAAAGCTACTATAAATGTATCATACGTGATCAAGATAAAGTGTATAGCGTTTAGGAATCCGTTGTATCTTAAAAAAAAAAACACATTCTGTCATCAATTTTATTCCAGTGAATTAGTATCTGTTTATAAAAAAAGTAAAATTAAACCTCAACCATGATAAGATTACTTCACGGATTGCCATCTTCAGCTGGCGTTTTTGCCACAATCGACAAAGCATGTAATCCACCCTGCAACTCGTCTTGCAACAAGCTGTAAATCAATCTGTGCCTCTTAACCAAACTTTTCCCTTCAAATTCTTCAGAAACCACTTTTACATTGAAATGCGTCTCAGCATCACTTCCTCGAAAACCTGAATGCCCGGCATGCTGATAAGATATATCCTCAACTTCCAATTCTAAGGGCCGGAGCTCTTTCTCCAGCATCTCTTTAATCCGCATCCCTCTACTGCCCAACAAACTTCCATTGCCTGAATCCTTGTTAACACCAGTATAAGTTTCACTAGATTTCGATCCATCATCTCCGCCACCATCATTCGGCTCCAAATTTGAATTTTCAACCGGTCCTTTTCCAAATTCTTCACCAGTTGAATTTCCAGCCTTTTCAGCTTCAACATACAGCTGCAAAGCCTTCTTTTGCATCAATTTCAACATATTCAAGAATCCATTATTCCGAGAAGGAGTTAAACTCTGTTGCAACCCCAAAAGCACCACAAAATCAGGAGATACCCTCACAATCTCATCCACGGGCCGGCCCGATAGACCTTGAACTAGCAAGGCAGCGAGCCCTTTAGTGAGAACAGAATCGGAATCGGCCTCAAAGATAACATTTTTATCACTATCAAGGTATGCTCTGACCCACACCTGAGAAACACAACCTTGCACTTTGTTATCACTTGTTTTATACTGAGACTCCAAAGGGTTCAGGTTTCTTCCATAGAATAACAATTGCTCATACTTGGCCTTTGGTTCTTGAACTCCCTGGAAAAGATTGATAATATCCTGTAGCTTAGGTGGCAGCTCTTCAACGGGTTGAAGAGAAACCGAAGGCGGAGCGGAAAAATTGGGTTTGTTGGTAGGTATTCTTTTCATAGTAACGGGATTAAAAAAGAACAATTTGTGGGGTGGTGACCGTAACAAAGATGAGGCTTTTATCGTATTCGAAATTTGGGTGTTTGTATGGTGGAGGAGGACGGAGTATGGGATTCTGCTAAAAACTGACATGAGATTTCGATTTCTGATGCTTAATTGCGACTTTGAATTCCCAGATAATTTTCTTGGGCTGTGATTTTGCAGCGAGGGTTTGAAGAAGTTGGAGAGAGAGGTCGAGAAAAATTAAGAACTAAGAACAATATTCATTTGTAATATAATTTACAAAGATTTCACGTTTTTTAATTTTCCTAACATGGTTTGAAAATTTAAAAATTACGAATTTTTTTAATCAAATTAACATCAAAGATTTCATATTTTTGAATTCTTTTGTCCAAACACATGTTATTAAATTGAATTTAAACTCAATTGAGTTTAGGCTAAATGGGGTGCTTAAAATTTTAATAGTATTAAATCTTTAAAGATAAATTGGGATTGATCTTGATCAGATTCATTTTTCTCTAAAGCTTGAATTTGGAACTGTAATATATCAGCAACCAAAATCCTTCTTGTAGGCGGTCAGGAAAATCGGTTAAAACAACTATAAGCAGTTGGATAAGAATGAAGGTTGAAGGCTTGCACTTGATCACCAAATATATTCTGGAACAAAGAGATATAAAAGGGTGGAGTCGTGCAAGGGAGATATACACAAAAATCTTCACCAGAAGAAAATCGAACAAAGGGCAAGAAGCCACACACAAGGCACGAGAGTTTTTCTTCGAAATTCATAGAAGAGAAAGACTGTGGAGTTGAGTGGTGATATTGTATTCAAACTTGTTCATTTGTATACTGATTCAATAATAGTGGAAACACCTCCCGTGTATGTAGATCATTTTATTGATCGAACCACGTAAATCTTGCGTGCTGCTCCTCGTTCTTATTTCTGTTGATTCCGAGTATATGATTCTTAATTCAATCGCGTTCAGTCGTGAAGTTAAGATACGAATCTAAACACAAGTTTTAAATCAACAACAACAACGACTGGTATCAGAGCCAGGTTCTTGGCTATTAAGGAACACGCAAATGGGCTCCAAGATTGAGGTTGATCGATTCGATGGATCAGGGGATTTTTCTCAATGGCGACGAAGAATGCATGCTGTTCTTGTACAACAGAAAATCGCAAAGGCACTTGGCGGTGAGAAAATTCTACCAGAAAATCTCACCGCTGACCAGAAGATGAACATCATGGAGACAGCATTCAGTTCACTCACACTCCACCTGAGTGATAAAGTATTACGGGAAGTAGCCTCAGAGAAAACAGCCGCGGGAATCTGGGCAAAACTTTAAACTCTATACATGACAAAATCGCTGCAAGATAGAATATATCATAAAGGTAAATTTTTCGCTTTCAAGATGAATGATTTGAAATCCATTTGTGAAAATCTTGATGAATATAACAAGCTCATTCTTGATTTGGAAAACATTGGAATCGAAATAGAGGAAGAAGATAAGTCTATCATTCTGCTAAATGCACTTCCTAATTCTTATTCGGTATTAGTGGATACAATGAAATATGCAAAAGAGAACATGGTATTTGATGAAATTCTGAAGGTCTTGAAGGCAAAAAAATCTCAAAAATTAGCAGAAAAGGAATTCAAAGATATGGGAGATAGTTTGCACACAAAGGGAAAATTCGAAAGGAAGGGAAATATCAACAAGAAGAAGGCTAAATTCAATCCCAAGTTAAAGAAACTGAAATGTTTCATTTGTCACAAACAAGGCCATTTCAAGAAGGATTGTCCAGACCGGTTTAAAAATGGTGACAAGAGGAATGAACATGGAGAAGCATCCGTTGCACAGGATGGCTATGAAAGTGCAGAAGTTCTATGCGTAGGAGATCGACAAATAGATCAAGAGTGGATCTTAGACATTGGATGTTCTTTCCATATGTCACCAAACAGGAACTGGTTTGAGTCTTTCGAAGAAATAAATGGTGGACATGTAATTCTAGGTAACAATAAGACATGTCAAGTTCAGGGCATTGGCACAATAAGACTAATCATGCACAATGAGACTGAACTTACACTAAAAGGAGTGAGGCTGAACTTACACTAAAAGGACTGAACTTTACACCCTTCATGGAGGGACACACATTGGATCAGTCAGTGCTGCTGAACAAAGCCAAGACAACCCTATGATATGGCATTTGCGATTAGCTCATATAAGTGATAAAGGAATACAAAAACTCCAAAAACAGGGACTCTTTGGAAACAAATCACTAAGAAAACTTGACTTCTGTGAGGACTGTATAAAAGGTAAATCTACAAGAGTGAGATTCAGCAAAGGAACTCATGTGTCCTCTGCTCCTTTGGATTATGTTCACTCTGACCTCTGGGGACCATCAAGGGTTTTATCAAATGGAGGGAGAAGATATTTCATGTCTATTATTGATGATTACTCACGGAAGGTATGGATATATATCTTGAAAAACAAAAATGAAGCACTCGATCGATTCAAGCAAAGGGTGAGTTTGGTTGAGAACCAGTCTAACAAAAGGCTAAAGAAATTCAGAACAGACAATGGCTTAGAGTTCTGCTCGAAAGAATTCAATGACTTCTGCAAAAACAAAGGAATATCAAGGCACTACACTGTCCCTTACACCCCTCAGCAAAATGGACTGGCCGAGAGAATGAACAAAACTATCCTTGAGAGGGTGAGATGCATATTGTCACACTCAGGAGTTCCAAAAAGTTTCTGGGCAGAAGCAGCAACCACGGTGTGTTATCTGATCAACAAGTCTCTCTCTGTCCCATTAGGATTCTTAACACCCATGGAAAAGTGGTCCCATGAACCGCCACTCCTAGATGATCTAAGGGTCTTTGGTTGTGCTGCATACGCACATGTAAAGCAAGGAAAGCTAGAACCAAGAGCAATCAAATGCATTTTTCTGGGATACCCTGAAGGTGTCAAAGGCTACAAACTTTGGTCAATAGAACCTGGAAATCAAAGGACTATAATCAGCCGAGATGTCACTTTCAAAGAAAACTATTTTCCTTACAAAAATGCAAATCAAACTGATGAGTCCTTAGTAAGACAAGACAATCCAAATAATACAAAGTTTGAGGTGGAGCTATCTGATCATCCCCAACTGACTTCTTTAAAGGACACATCTGATGACACTGAATCAGAAGGATCTATTCATGACACAGATAACCTGGAGCACTATTAGCTGGCAAGGGACAGAAGCAAGCGGGTCATTAAACTACAAAAAAGGTTAGGACATGCAGACCTAGTCTCTTACGCATTCTCAGTCGCATCACAAATAGGTGATGATGATCCAGTAAACTTAAAAGAAGCCATGAGTTCTGATGATAAAGAAAATTGATACCAAGCTATGAAGATGGAAATGGACTCTTTGAAGAAAAATCATACCTGGAAATTGGTTTCAAAACCAAATAACCAAAGGATAGTTGGATGTAAATGGATATTCAAAAGGAAGGAATTTATACTTGGAGTTGAAAAACAACGGTACAAGGCTAGATTGGTTGCCAAGGGCTTTTCTCAGGAAGAAGGGATAGAATTTCAAGAAGTTTTTTCTCCTGTGGTCAAACATAGGTCAATAAGGACTGTACTGTGTCTTTAGCAGCAAAGGAAGACATGGAGCTTGAACAATTAGATGTGACTACAGCCTTCCTTCATGGTGAACTTGAGGAAGTGATATACATGCAACAACCACCTATGTTTGAAGTCAAAAGGGAACCCCAACTTGTATGTCTGTTAAAGAAATCCCTCTATGGCCTTAAGCAAGCACCGAGGCAGTGGTACAAACGGTTCGATGACTTCATGATAAGCCATAAATTCTCAAGGAACAATCATGACTGGTGCGTATATGTGGGGACCCGGACGCTAATCATGTTCTTAATCATCATTGGGACTAATTAATCAATTATAATAAACAGGGTCTAAAATTTTTTTTTTATACAATATCAAATGCGGAACGTAATGGCATTCGTTCTATTATACACATCAGTATAACATAAGGTACAAGTCCTGTACAGCATGCAATCATTTAAGACTAAGGTTTAACGACTACATATCAAGTGTTCAAACCCTATCTCAAATCAAAGTCCGTAGTCTCCACTCTAATCACGATTTCTCTTCATTTCCTCGACCCTGAACCCTTCCCACCTGTTGTCATGCACACATACAAACACGACAACAGCCGGATAACTCTGGTGAGAATAAAATCCCAGTATAAATCAACGAAACATGCAATCATATAAACAATATAAAGCATATATATCGAAATCTGAAAACATAATAAATATAAATTGTCAATCAGACTCGTGACTCCACATCTCAGACTAGACTCAATCCTAGTCTAGGGATCCCGGTTTTCCAGACGTTGGTATTCCTATATCGACCAACAGTAATAGAAGAAACTCCGATTCTATCCACGTCGATATAACCAAACATCCAGTGTCTTGACCTATCCGTCACAGACTGTGGCACTATAGCCAATACACTATCTTGTGACATCGTGCAATGTGCCCGTGGTGATCCCACCACTGTCAGGCACTTCTGTCACAAGATCACTCGTCTAGTACTCATCTAACAAATGCTTTCTATAAATCAATAGAACAAGCATATCAAATCAAAATAAATGCAAGTAATATCAAATAGTATGTGATTTAGGGAAACTCAAGTCCAGTCCGACTCAAGTCGATCTCCCGATACACATTGACTTATACCTTTCTTCCGTCGGTTTCTGGCTCAGTCGAAGTCCTGAACTCAAAGTTTGTCCGACAATGACAATATCAAATAATCTCATATCAATATACTGTTCAAATCAATAACAATCTAATCAATCTTGATTTAATTCAAAATAAACGGCATAACGAGACAATTTCAATATCTCCGTCAATACAACATCACCAGATAACAGTTACAATCCATAACCAATATCCAATACATTCTGTAATCAATTCATAATCCAAATCGGTCCCAAAATCACTCCATATACTCTGAAAAATCATAACAATTTCATAATCAAGCTGTTTCTTAATCTGACTTCGATTCTACGATGTCTAACATATCAATAACATCATATATGAAGTGTATTCGATTCCAGCAATGTCATCATTTCAAAACATATCAAAACGTAACAAAACTTACGTCCAGTTGTAGCCTGCATCAATAGGAACACAGTACTGAAGTCGGATTTAAAATCAGACGGACGGATCTTTCGTAAATCACAAATCTACAAGATAAAAGGCATAAGGATTTTCACCGCTTTCACGTTTCCTCTTTCTGATGCCTTCTGAAGATATTGAAGGATATATATATATATCCCACTTGCATGTCAATGAAACGTGTCTTATTCTCAAGTATTTCAGGTGGCGCTCGGGCGGTCGAGAACTACCGCCCGGGCGCGGAATGTTCTGCTCGCACTTGTTATGCACTGGCGCTCGGGCGGTCACAAACTATCGCCCGGGTGCCACATCTTCTGCCCGAACATAATCCTATTGAACACTGGCGCTCGGGCGGTCAAAAACTACCGCTCGGGCGCCAACAGTTCTGTACAAAATATACATCAATCACATGCTTAACCCAATCTGGTCTCGGAATGGTCCATCTATAATCATATCAATTCAAAAATCAATAATCTCAAATTAATAGAATGCAAATCTCGGGCATTACATTTCTCCTCCCCTAAGATACGATTTCGTCCTCGAAATCACAGGCAATCAATCATATCGATAAGAAGAAATGTATAACAGAAGCTGAATAAACTACTCACATCAGTGAAATAACGTTGGAAATTCCTGTCTCATGTCTGATTCATTCTCCCAAGTATCTTCTTCAGTGCCATGACGAGTCCATTGAACTTTCACTTGAGGAATCATCTTCGTTCTGAGTTGTTTTTCCTTACGATCGATAATCCGGATCGGTTTTTCGACCTAACTCAGACTTTCATCAAGTTCTGCCTCGTCTGGCTGCATAATATGAGAATCATCAGGGAGATATTTCCGCAGCATAGAGACAGGAAAAACAGCATGTATCCCAGATAATGAAGGCGGTAAGGCGAGACGATAGGCACGATTTCCTATCTTCTCAAGAATTTCGTATGGCCCAATATATCGTGGAGACAGCTTTCCTTTCTTGCCAAATCGGACTACTCCTCTGAAAGGTGAAATCTTCAAAAATACTCGGTCTCCAGCCTCAAATACCAACGGTCTACGTCGAATGTTGGCATATTTTGCTTGTCTGTCCTGAGCTGCTTTCATCTTCTTCTGAATAAGCTTTACTTTATCTGTCATATCTCTGATCATGTTAGGTCCAATCTCAGGAACTTCAGAGATATCATCCCAATACAGAGGGGATCTGCATTTCTTACCGTACAATGCCTCAAAAGGAGCCATCTCAATACTCGTCTGATAGCTGCTGTTGTACGAAAACTCACAAAGTGGCAATGCATCTTGCCAACTAGTGCTAAAATCAAGCACTACTGCTCTCAGCATATCCTCCAGTGTCTGGATAATCCGCTCTGACTGTCCGCCAGTCTGTGGATGATATGCGGTACTAAGATGTAACTTCGTACCTAGAGCCTGCTGCAAACTCTGCCAGAAGTGCGAAGTAAATCGAGGATCACGGTCTGAAACAATCAACTTTGGCACTCCGTGCAATCTGACCACTTCTCTGACATAGATCTCTGCCATCTGGTCATGTCTGTACGTTATCTTGTACGGAATAAAACATGCTGATTTGGTCAATCTATCAATCACGAGCCAAATCGCATCGCAACCTCGGGAGGATCTGGGTAACTGCGTCACAAAATCCATAGAAATGTGATCCCATTTCCATTCAGGAATAGATAAACTCTGCAGTAGACCTTCTGGTTTCTTTCTTTCTGCTTTCACCTGTTGGCAATTCAGACATCTGGATACAAACTTTGCAATATCAGCTTTCATTTATTTCCACCAGAACTGTCTTTTCAATTCATTATACATCTTTCTGCCACCAGGATGAATACTGAATCGACTACAATGTGCCTCTGACAATATCTGTTGTCTCAACTCTGAAACATCTGGCACAACCAATCGATTCTTCACATACAGTACATCCTCACGTACCTGATATTCTGATCGATGCCCTGCTCTAACCATCGATATCGAGTTCTGTACATTCTGATCAACTTTTTGAGCCGCTTTAATCTTCAAAATCAGCTCTGGTTCGGCTTGAACAGCATATAATCTCAATGGTCTATGATCTGTCTCAAATATCAATCCAGACAAACAGCAATCTTCTAGCAAATTGGAAAAACCTATGGTCGATAAGGATAAAGAACATACCTTTCGACTCAGTGCATCAGCTGCTGCATTCGACTTTCCCGGATAATATTTGATTTCACAGTCAAAGTCTTTCAGCAAATCAAGTCATCTTCTCTGTCTCATATTCAATTCTGACTGCGAAAACAGATACTTTAAACTTTTGTGATCAGAATAAATCTCAAACTTCTCACCGTAGAGGTAATGTCGCCATAACTTCAAAGCAAATACAATAGCCGCCAATTCAAGATCATGAATTGGATAGCGAGTTTCATGTGGCTTCAACTGTCTCGAAGCATAGGCAATGACATGTCCCCGCTGCATTAAAATACATCCCAATCCTCTGTGAGAAGCATCACAATAAACAACAAAATCACCAGTACCTGAGGGTATAGTCAATATCGATGCACTGGTCAATCTCTTCTTTAATTCAACAAAACTGGACTCACACTCCTCAGACCAGACAACTGGAGCATTCTTCTGAGTCAACTGAGTGATCGGTTTGGCAATGCTGGAAAAGTCTTTGATAAATCGACGATAGTACCCTGCCAAACCCATAAAACTGCAAATCTCGGGTACTGATGTTGGTTTCGGCCAAGAAATCACTGCCTCAACCTTACTGGGATCAACTGATATACCATCTCCGGATATAATATGACCCAGAAATACAACCTGTCTCAACCAGAATTCACATTTCAACAGTTTAGCATATAATTTCTCAGCCCTCAATATTTTCCACACAGTTCTCAAGTGTTCAGCATGCTCCATCATATTCTTCGAATAAATCAAAATATCATCAATGAATATAATCACAAAATCATCGAGATATTTCTGGAAGACACGGTTCATCAACCCCATAAATACAGCGGTGCATTCGTCAAACCAAACGGCATGACAATAAACTCGTAATGTCCTTACCTGGTTCTGAATGCTGCCTTTGAGATATCAGAATCCCTGACTCTCAGGTGATGGTATCCAGATCTCAAATCGATCTTGGAATATACAGATGAACCCTGCAACTGATCAAACAAATCATCAATGCGAGGCAAGGGATATTTATTCTTTACCGTTGCTTTGTTCAGTTGCCGGTAGTCGATACAGAGTCTCATAGAACCGTCTTTCTTCCTCACAAATAATACTGGAGCACCCCAAGGAGATACACTCGGTCTGATGTAACCCTTGGCCAGTCAATCCTCCCACTGTTCTTTCAACTCAATCGGTGCCATTCTGTACGGAGCTCTAGAAATCGGAACTGTACCTGGCATCAACTCAATGCTGAAGTCTACCTCTCGAATCGTAGGCAAACCAGGAATCGCATCTGGGAAGACATCAGCAAACTCACAAACCACTGGCAAATCCGCCAATGATGGACTCGATTTCAGTAAATCAACTGAATAAACAAGGAATCCATCCGCTCCTTTCTGCAATAATAGAGTCATATTCATAGCAGATATCAAAGGAATTCGGGCTCGAGAACCCTTACCGTAAAATTTCCACTCCTCAGCCATCTCAGGTCTGAATCGTACAATCTTGTGGAAACAATCAACTGTAGCTCTGTACTTGGTCAGTGTATCGATACCAATAATACAATCAAAGTCAGAAATCCCAAGTACAATACAGTCTAACTCGATCTCATGCCCATCATACTGCAGTAAACAAGATCTAACAGACTTCACTGATATCAAACATGTCCCGAACGGAGAAGAGACAGACACTACCGCAGATAATGACTCAATAGGTAATGCATGACTCAATGCAAACCTCTCAGAAATAAAAGTATGCGAGGTACCAGTATCAATCAAGACATAGGCAGGATAACCAGAAATAAAATAGTTACCTGCAACAACATCATCAGGTGCATCCTGTGCCTGCTCCTCAGTCAATGCAAAAACTCTGGCCTGCTGTCTAGGAGGCTGGCTCACTGTCTGGCTCCCTCCTGGCCTCGGTTGTGACTGAGATGGTGCTGGCTGGAAAGAATGTACAGCTGATGATCGTCGATCAGTCTGAGCCACTGATCCAACTGATTCTGCTCCCTGGTATCCTTGGGAACCTCTCTGTGGACAAACTCTGGCAAAGTGTCCCTGCTGTCTCTGCAGATACGGCAACTACCAATCACTCCTTGGCATTGCTCAGTGGGATGTCTCCCTCCGCAAGTTCTGCAGTAAACTCCGGTATAACTCTGGCTCTGTCGTGAACCACTGGAGCTAGAAAAACTGCTGACAGACTTCTTAAACTGTTTTCCTCTGGCTTTCAAATAATCTTTTTTCCCACCACTGCTGCTGCCACTCTCAAATCTGGGAGGCGGTTGTTGTGGTCTCGGTGCTGTAGGAACATACGAAGCTCTTTTCTGTCTCATCAGACCAGCTTCAGCTCCTTTTGCTCTGTTCAGGGCATCGACAAAGTTATTTGGTCGCACTGTGTTCACCAATGTAAAAATATCAGGATTCAAGCCATTGATGAATTGATCAGCAACAGCTTCATCATTCTCGGCAACGTGAGGAGCAAATCGGAGTAAAGTAGAGAACTTGGCCACATACTCTTCAATGTTCATCTGACCCTGTCTCAGATTTGCAAACTCTACCCCCTTGTCTTTCCTATATGCCACTGGGAAAAATCTCTGATAGAACTCAGCTTTAAAGACATTCCAAGTGATATTCGTACCTCGATGCTCCAACGCTCTCTTTGTCGTGCTCCACCAGGTCTTGGCAACGTCATGCAACTGGTGCCCAATCAGTTTAACTCGGCGTTCATCTGTGTAATCCAATGAATCAAACAGCATCTCCATGTCATCTAACCAACACTCACAGTCAACAGAAGTCTCTGTTCCTTTTAGGGTTGGCGGTTTGAAAGACTGAAATCTCTTAAGTAGCGTTTCCATCGGAGTTGCTGTAACATCCATCGGATTAGCCGAAGTACTGCCCTGTTTCGGTACTCTTCGGGGAGGCATATCTGATTATTAAAAGGATTAGTCACCCAATACAACAAATCTGTTTCAGTTCAGTCCCCCCTCCGATCATCTTACTGCTGATCAAGAATCGGTTCTGATTCCTTCTCAATTGATACAGTTTACCAATCAAATCAGATAATCAGGTAAACATGTAATAATAAAAACAGTAATCATGCTAGCACACAAAAGCAGGAAAGAAAACTCAATCTACCCCGCTCACTAGCTTCTATTTCAGTCGTAAGAACTTCCAGTTCTAGACCTACTGCTATGTTCTAGTTCAATCTCATGAACCTACGGCTCTGATACCACCTGCTGTGGGGACCCGGACGCTAATCATGTTCTTAATCATCATTGGGACTAATTAATCAATTATAATAAACAGGGTCTAAATTTTTTTTTTTTTATACAATATCTAATGCGGAACGTAATGGCATTCATTCTATTATACACATCAGTATAACATAAGGTACAACTCCTGTACAGCATGCAATCATTTAAGACTAAGGTTTAACGACTACATATCAAGTGTTCAAACCCTATCTCAAATCAAAGTCCGTAGTCTCCACTCTAATCACGATTTCTCTTCATTTCCTCGACCCTGAACCTGTCCCACCTGTTGTCATGCACACATACAAACACGACAACAGCCGGATAACTCTGGTGAGAATAAAATCCCAGTATAAATCAACGAAACATGCAATCATATAAACAATATAAAGCATATACATCGAAATCTGAAAACATAATAAATATAAACTGTCAATCAGACTCGTGACTCCACATCTCAAATTAGACTCAATCCTAGTCTAGGGATCTCGGTTTTCCAGACGTTGGTATTCCTATATCGACCAACAGTAATAGAAGAAACTCCGATTCTATCCACGTCGATATAACCAAACATCCAGTGTCTTGACCTATCCGTCACAGACTGTGACACTATAGCCAATACACTATCTTGTGACATCGTGCAATGTGCCCGTGGCGATCCCACCACTGTCAGGCACTTCTGTCACAAGATCACTCGTCTAGTACTCATCTAACAAATGTTTCTATAAATCAATAGAACAAGCATATCAAATCAAATCAATGCAAGTAATATCAAATAGTATGTGATTTAGGGAAACTCAAGTCCAGTCCGACTCAAGTCGATCTCCCGATACACATTGACTTATACCTTTCTTCCGTCGGTTTCTGGCTCAGTCGAAGTCCTGAACTCAAAGTCTGTCTGGCAATGACAATATCAAATAATCTCATATCAATATACTATTCAAATCAATAACAATCTGATCAATCTTGATTTAATTCAAAATCAACGGCATAACGGGACAATTTCAATATCTCCGTCAATACAACATCACCAGATAACAGTTACAATTCATAACCAATATCCAATACATTCTGTAATAAATTCATAATCCAAATCTATCCCAAAATCACTCCATATACTCTGAAAAATCATAACAATTTCATAATCAAGCTGTTTCTTAATCTGACTTCGATTTTACGATGTCTAACATATCAATAACATCATATATGAAGTGTATTCGATTCCAGCAATGTCATAATTTCAAAACATATCAAAACGTAACAAAACTTACGTCCAGTTGTAGCCTGCGTCGATAGGAACACAGTACTGAAGTCGGATTTAAAATCAGACGGACGGATCTTTCGTAAATCACAAATCTACAAGATAAAAGGCATAAGGATTTTCACCGCTTTCACGTTTCCTCTTTCTGATGCCTTCTGAAGGAATTGAAGGATATATATATATCCCACTTGCATGTCAATGAAACGTGTCTTATTCTCAAGTATTTCAGGCGGCGCTCGGGGGTCGAGAACTACAGCCCGGGCGCGGAATGTTCTGCCCGTACTTGTTATGCACTGGCGCTCGGGCGGTCACAAACTACCACCCGGGCGCCACATCTTCTGCCCGAACATAATCCTATTGAACACTGGCGCTCGGGCGGTCAAAAACTACCGCTCGGGCTCCAGACTATCTGTCCAAAAACCCATTCTTGTGATGCATTGGCGCTCGGGCGGCCTTTTTCTACCGCTCCGGGCGCCAACAGTTCTGTACAAAATATACATCAATCACATGCTTAACCCAATCTGGTCTCGGAATGGTCCATCTATAATCATATCAATTCAAAAATCAATAATCTCAAATTAATAGAATGCAAATCTCGGGCATTACAGTATATCACAAGATGCTAAAATCAGGAAGTACAATGTTCCTACTGCTCTATGTGGACGACATGATAATTGCTTGTTCAGAAACGAAGGAAATTCTATCTCTAAAGGTCGATCTAATTAGCGAATTTGAGATGAAAGATCTTGGACAAGCTAAAAGGATTCTTGGCATGGAAATCAAAAGAAATAGATAATTGAAGGAATTGGTATTAATGCAACAAGGATATGTGCTAAAAGTGTTAAATAGATTTGAAATGCAGAATGCCAGACCAGTGGCAGGCCCAATGGCTCTACATTTCAAACTATCAACACACCAAGCACCAAACTCGGAAGAGGATAGAGAATACATGAAAAAGGTCCCTTATGCCAGTGCAGTAGGAAGCTTAATGTACCTAATGGTTTGTACTAGGCCTGACCTTGCTTACGCAGTAAGCTTGGTAAGTAGATTTATGGCCCTGGTGAAGAACATTGGAAATCGGTCAAATGGATCTTAAGGTATCTTAAAGGAACAACAGACACCGGGTTAATCTTCAAAAATTCAAGAGAAGATGACACCTTGATAGCAGGGTATGTGGACTCAGACTATGCTGGCAGTATTGACACTCGGAAGTCACTAACCGGCTACATATTCACCATCAATGGCACAACAGTAAGTTGGAAAGCTAACTTACAGTCAGTAGTAGCACTTTCAACCACAGAATCTGAGTATGTGACAGTCACTGAAGCATTCAAAGAAGCAAAGTGGATGAAAGATTTCATGGAAGAGCTTGGATACAAGCAAAAGACAGTAACTGTGTTCTGCGACAACCAGAGTGCCATACATCTCTCAAAACATCAAGTTTTTCACGAGAGAACAAAGCATATAGATGTAAGGCTACATTTTGTTCGTGATGTGATTGAGTCTGGAGATGTCCAAGTCCTTAAGATTAGCACTAATGAAAATCCGGCTGATATGTGTACCAAGGTCATAGGGACAAACAAATTTGAAAAATGCAGAGATCTGGCTAATGTAACCAGATGCAAGCTACCTTAAGTCAATAAGGCAGGAGGAGGTGCATACACTGAAATTCTTGACTGCAGATAAGGTGGAGAGTTGTAATATATCAGCAACAAAAATCCTTCTTGTAGGCGGTTAGGAAAATCGGTTAAAACAACTATAAGCAGTTGGAGAATGAAGGTTGAAGGCTTGCACTTGATCACCGAATATATTCTGGAACAAGGAGATATAAAAGGGTGGAGTCGTGCAAGGGAGATATACACAAAAATCTTCACCAGAAGAAAATCGAACAAAGGGAAAGAAGCCATTCACACAAGAAACGAGAGTTTTTCTTTGAAATTCATAGAAGAGAAAGACTGTGGAGTTGAGTGGTGATATTGTATTCAAACTTGTTCATTTGTATACTGATTCAATAATAGTGGAAACACCTCCCGTGGATGTAGATCATTTTCTTGATCGAACCACGTAAATCTTGAGTGCTGCTCCTCGTTCTTATTTCTGTTGATTCCGAGTATATGATTCTTAATTCAATTGCATTCAGTCGTGAAGTTAAGATACGAATCTTAACACAAGTTTTAAATCAACAACAGGAACATTTAATATGAAAATGAATATCAAAACATATTTAAATAGTTTAAATAACATTAAAAGAAATCGCTAAGATAGATCTTATAATATCATTTTCATGTTTTTATTTGGGCTCAATATCTTATTTACAATTTAGTCTATAAGTGTTTCTCGTCATATTCTAATATTATTTTAAGAATTAATATATATATATATATATATATATATATATAAATGATCCGACAATAAATTATGATTTGCGCTCTCTGCAAAGAGCTCATCCTTTAAGTGGGCTTTTCTTTTAAGTATTGAAGCCCAACATTGTTCAACTTATGTAAATTGTTTTTAACTTATGATATAAAAATCTGTCAACAAGATTGTCTAATGGTTAAACTAAATACTAATATTGTTGTGAAAAAATAAAAATTTACGGTAAAAAGTAAAAATCTCAAACTCACAAAATTATCACACTACACACTTTATAATATTTTTCTCTCAACTCAATTGTCTCAAATCTTTACAAATGGAGACCTATTTATAGGATTTCATTAGAAAACAATCCAAAAATAATTTCATCATTACATACATCATCACACACTAATTTTCAATATTCAACACCTAATTTTACCTAATTTTCAACATTCAACAATATAATTTTCAACACAGATATTTCACATTTTAAACACTCTCCCTTGTGATGATGATCATAATACAATGATTGTCTTCATTACATGTTTTTATACTGTCTCGTTAAAAACCTTACTAGGAAAAACCCATTGGGATAAAAATCATAGTAAGGAAAAAAGATTGCAGTCACGTAAACTCCCCCTCATTATGCCATGAACAATTCTTCACAAATTTCGTAGATTGCGCATCCGAATTTTATATATGTGTTTTCTGAATATTGTAGTAGGAAGTGCCTTTGTGAGGAGATCTGATGAATTTTTACTTGATTGAATGTGACGAATATCAATATATTTATTCTTCTCAAGCTCCTTGGTGAATGCGAAGAACTCAGGAGGAATATGTTTAGTTCTGTCGCTTTTTATGTATCTTTCTTTCATTTGAGCAACACATGCAGCATTATCTTCATATAGTATTACAGGCTTCTCGTCGAATGATAATCCGCATGAGATTTGGATATGTTGGGTCACTGATTTTAACCACACACATTCACGGCTTGCTTCATGTAGTGCGATAATCTCGGCATGATTTGATGAAGTTGTTACGAGCGTTTGTTTCTGTGAACGCAAAGAAAGTGCAGTGCCTCCACGAGTAAATACATATCCAGTTTGGGAACATGCCTTGTGTAGATCAGATAAGTATCCAGTATCGGCATAACCAATTATACTTGGATTAGCATCTTTTGAATACAAAAGTCCCAAGTCTGTCGTTCCTCGTAGATAACGGAATATATGTTTAATTCTGTTCCAGTGTCTCTTTGTTGGATATATGATAAATCTTGCCAATAAAATTAAGGCAAAAGATATATCAGGCCTTGTACAATTTGTAAGATATATAAGGGCACCGATAGCACTTAAATATGGTACTTCTGGACCATGAATATCTCCATCATCTTCACATGGACGGAATGGATCCTTTTCTATGTTTAATTATCTAACAACCATTGGAGTACTTAAAGGATTTGATTTATCCATATTAAAACGTTTAAGGATCTTTTCTGTATAATTTGTCTGGTGAACAAATATTCCACATTCTTTTTGTTCAATTTGTAAACCCAGACAATACTTTGTTTTTCCAAGATCCTTCATTTCAAATTCTTCCTTCAAGTATAACACAACTTCTTGAATTTCTTTATTTGTTCCAATGATGTTTAAATCATCAACATATACAGCAATAATTACGCATCCGTATGTTGTTTTCTTAATGAAAACACAAGGGCAAATTGCATTATTTACATATCCCTTTTTCATCAAGTGATCAATTAGTCGATTATACCACATTCAGCCGGATTGCTTTAACCTATATAATGATATTTGTAATTTCATTGAATAACATTCTCTGGGTTTTGAACTTTGTGCTTCAGGCATCTTAAATCCTTCAGGGATTTTCATATATATTTTACTATCAAGTGATCCATATAAGTAAGCTGTAACAACATCCATAAGACGCATTTCTAAATTTTCAGATACCGCCAAGCTAATAAAATACCGAAACGTAATTGCATCCATCACGGGAGAATATGTTTCTTCATAATCAATTCCAGGCCTTTGAGAAAAATCTTGTGCAACAAGTCGAGCTTTATATCTTACTATTTCATTTTTCTCATTTCGCTTTCGAATAAAAACCCATTTGTATCCAATAGGTTTTACACCTTCAGGTGTAAGGACTATAGGTCCAAAAACATTACGTTTATTTAGTGAATCTAATTCAACCTGGATGGCATCTTTCCATTTTATCCAATCCTGCCGATTTTTACATTCACCAAAAGATTTTGGTTCATGATCTTCATTATCATTTATGATGTCTATTGCCATATTATAAGAAAATATATCATCAATTTCTTATATATCTTTTCGGTTCCATATTTTTCCAGTATTAATATAATTGATAGAGATTTCACGATTCTCGTCAGTTTGTGGTTCTGACAGAATATTTTCATCATCATCTGTTTCTTCAGGAACATCATTCTTTATTTTGTGATCATCATGTTTCTCTATGAATTTTCTTTTTCGAGGATTTTTATCCTTGGAACCGACTGGCCTTCCACGCTTCAGGCGTTTAATGACATCATGACTATCTTCAATTTGTTTCTTCGGAATTTCAATTCGAGCAGGGGCATTTGCAACATGTATATATGATTTAGTTACCCCTTTTGTGTCTGCAAATGCATCTGGTATTTGATTTGCTATTCTTTGCAAGTGCACAATTTGCTGTACATCTTTTTCACATTGTTTTGTTCTTGGATGCAGATGTAACAATGATGATACATACCATGTAATTTTCTTTTCGGTATGTTTCTGTTCTCCCCTTAACATTGGGAAGATTTCCTCATTAAAATGACAATCAAAAAAACGTGCTGTGAACACGTCGCCTGTCTGAGGTTCAAGATATCAAATGATTGATGGACTATCATAACCGATATAAATTCCAATCTTTCTTTGAGGTCCCATTTTCCTTCGTTGCGGTGGTGCAATAGGCACATACACCATACATCCCAAAATTCTCAGATGAGAAATGTCTGGTTCTTTACCAAATGCAAGCTGCAATGGGGAGGATGTATGATATGCACTTGGTCTGATGCGAATTAATGCATCAGCATGTAAAATTGCATGTCCTCATATAGAAATAGAGATCTTTGTTTTCATAATAATTGGTCTAGGNTCAATTTGGATTTTGGCTGGTGATAGTCTTATAATAAGTTTTCCAAGAGAACATGCTTTACATTGAAACTTATTATTCTGAAAGATTTTCTGGTATTTCAACGGATGACCATGTGTATTTTCTATAATTTTTCGTATTATTGTTGAACCAGGATGTCCTAATCGATCATGCCAATTAGTTAATATTGAAGAATTATCAACTACCATGTTTGATTCAATGAGACTTATATGTGTATAATGTAATCCAGTAGGGAGCATTGGTAATTTTTCAATTACATATTTCTTTCCTGATTTATATGTGGTAAGACACATATATTTCTCATTCCCTTCATTTATTGTTTGAGTATCATACCCATGAGAGTATATATCATTAAAACTCAACAAATTTCTTTTTGATTGTGGTGAATACAAAGCATAATTGATAAAAAAATTTTGTACCATTAGGTAACAAAAATTGTGTTTTACCGCATCCTTTAATCAAGTCTACAGGACCTGATATTGTATTCACCATTATTTTTGTTGGTTTTAGTTCCAAGAAATATCTTTTATCTCCAAGAATAGTGTGCGTTGTACCACTATCAGGTATGCAAACTTCCATGGGATTAGTTCCTTGTTTAGCTTTATTCATTGCATTTTCCATTTTTGAACTTCAAAAATATGCAATGAAAAAAAATTACTGACAATACATATGTAAATATAACACATATC
Organism: Primulina huaijiensis; assembly: GCF_012295235.1. NCBI lineage: Eukaryota > Viridiplantae > Streptophyta > Magnoliopsida > Lamiales > Gesneriaceae > Primulina > Primulina huaijiensis. The sequence goes on from NC_133306.1 coordinate 8,875,205, forward strand.
ATAATTGTACAATAAAACATTATCATATGAATACAAGAAAAATAAATTATTGTACATTTATATTCCACCAGTATATTGTTCATTTTCAGAGAAATCATTAAGAAAATCTGCAGCATCAATATTTTTCATTTCTATCCTACCAACATATTGATCATTTCCAGAGAAATCATTCAGAAAATCAGCAACATCAAAATGAGTTAAATTACTCAAACGGTCACTGCGTTCAGTGAAGTTGGTCTCTTTTTCTTTCCCCTTTATCGATTCTTTATAGAGCTTGCAAAGGTGCTCGGGGGCTCGACAAATACGAGACCAATGTTCTGGAGTGCCGCATCTGAAACAAGAACTTTCAAATTTTTTCAAGTGATTTTCATTAACACTCATGTTTCTCTTGATGCATTTTCAATGGTGGTTCATGACGCCTTCTTGATTGTTTTCAAAACCACGGCCTCGACCACGACCACGACCACGACCACGACCAATTCCACGTCCATGACCACGACCTCGACCAAAACCTTGTCTTTGAATTTGATTTTGGTTTCCAGGTTTAAATTCATTTTTACTTACAGCATTTACTTCTGGAAATGCTGTTGATCCAGTGGGTCGGGGCTGATGATTTCTCATTAATAGCTCGTTGTTCTTTTCCGCCACAAGAAGACAGGCGATAAGTTCAGAATATCTCGCAAATCCATGCACTCTATATCGTTGCTGTAGAGTTATATTTGATGCATGAAACGTGGAAAATGTTTTTTCAAGCATTTCCGATTTTGTAATCTCATGTCCACAAAATTTTAATTGCGAGATTATTCGATACATCGCCGAATTATAATCACTTACTTTCTTAAAATCTTGGAATCTCAACATATTCCATTCATCACGGGCGGTCGGAAGTATAACTTCCCTTATATGTTCAAATCTTTCTTTTAATCCTTTCCACAGACCCATGAGATCTTTTTCGATGAGATATTCGCATTCCAAACCTTCGTCAAGATGCCGGAGCAAAAATATTATAGCTTTTGCTTTTTCTTGTGATGCATATATACCATGTTCTTTAATAGTCTCGTTTAGACCCAATGACTCAAGATGCATTTCTACATCGAGAGTCCATGACATATAATTTTTTCTCGTAATGTCGAGTGCAACAAATTCGAACTTTGCCAAGTTTGACATGATGGTACTAAAAAAATTATGATGCATTTTATTAGTTAATGAATATTACAATACAAAGTAATGGATAAACAACAAATACAAGCATTCGTAAAAATAAAGAAAACACACGAGGAGGATATTCTCCGATAAATACAAGATTCGTGAGTATTCTAACCAAAATAATTAAAAATAACCTTGAGAAAGTCATCTTCTTTTTTCTTCGAAAATTTGATGAAGAATAATTTTTAGAGAAGAAGAGAAAGTTGGAGTGATTGAATGTGTTTGTGAGATCATATTTATAGGGCGAAAACTAGCCGTTTTGTTACCGTTTATGACCGTTGGTGTAAAAAATAAATGTATGTATTTGTATAATTTTATGGTAATAATATGGTGTATATAATATTAGTAATGTTTGAATAATTATGTATATCATATCACATTATTATAATGAGGTGTCATAAGGTATTTTGTTTAAAAATCATATAGGCTTTTATACTTGTCGTATCCATTACCGGGAGTGTGGATGTCGTCTTAACATACTCTCAAGATTTATAACAAGTTTTTTGAAAAATTTATTTTTATTATTTATAATAACATTATATTATATATTAAATATATACACAATAAATAAATAAACAATAAAATAAATATTATTACTTTTGTTATCTTTTTCTTCTGTTTTGGAGCTTGGAAAAATTTGGAGGACTTTTAGAGCTTCGCGCTGATAACGTGTTGTGAAAAAATAAAAATTTACGGTAAAAAGTAAAAATCTCAAACTCACAAAATTATCACACTACACACTTTATAATATTTTTCTCTCAACTCAATTGTTTCGAATCTTTACAAATGAAGACCTATTTATAGGATTTCTTTGGAAAACAATCCAAAAATAATTTCATCATTACATACATCATCACACACTAATTTTCAATATTCAACACTAATTTTACCTAATTTTCAACATTCAACATTATAATTTTCAACACAAATATTTCACATTTTCAACAAATATAATGTTTGTCTAGATACTATAATAGAATTGATCTTTTGTTTATTATTAAAATAAGTTCTAGTAAAAGCCCTCAAAAATCATGGTTTTAACTCTTGAATTTGTTATATTTTGAGGTCCTTTCAAAATAAAAGCTCAATTAAGTATCATCTTATATGGGGTAAAAAAACACAAACTAAATAATAATCAGATAAAACACACAAATTTTGACGACATGGAAGCAATTGTTCGGTCATATTATTATAGAACAAGTAATATTTGTTATCTCAACCATGAGCGGTGTGGATAAAGCACAGAACATATTCCAACATCAATTCGACGGGCAATCATAACTTCTCCAATATTTTGAGATTGACTCTAGCCTGACAAAATATGATTCAATAAGCGTGCATGAGAAGAGAGATCTCTTGAAAAATTTTATTGTGTGAAATTATTTATGTTGTGTCGTTTGATCTAGTTGGTTAGATTAGTCGTAAAAGAATAACATAATATCTTAACGAGTAATTATATATGTTTCTGCTAAGTACAAAGTCGGCGGTAAAGAAAAGATAAGAGTTGTCTATGATGGATATGAGACTTCACCAACAGATGGACATGTATTTTCCAATATTCATGGACCTAACAGTCCGACTCATTAGCATCTAAGTAACTACACTCTACGCTGCTAAATTTTTGACGTAAGAGTATAAAAAAAAAGTAGCGTCTTGAGTAACCGCTATATTTTTGATCTATTGATAAATGTTTGATATTATATTATCTAAACTATTGGATCGTTTAGATTGCGCTTAAATTGAATAATTTGATTTGGAAAAAATAATAAAGTAATTGGATATTGTATTATATATTTATTATAATGGCTATTAGTGAAACATAAACACGAGACAAGATAAATGAATTAACCAAATTACTTGAACAAAAAAATTGAACAAATATATTTAATTATACTAAAAAATTGTACGTGGGTTGCATGAAAAAACAATTTCATACGAAACAAATTTATTTAATCTAGTCAATAAAAATAACTAATTGCATATTTTTACAATTCATGTGAATCATGTATTTTATTTTTCTTCTATAAATTTTAAATATGTTACTTTTTTCTGATCAATTTTAATTTGTTTTTTTGTCTTTTTCTTGGAACCAATACAAATATTTCCTCATCATATTCTCAATTATGGTACTTTCTTGTGCATTCATGATATGTACCTCTCTTTTATTTTCTTTCTATTTTTATGATTTTGACGAAATTTTATCTTCAGATAATGTAACATTGATTGTTCATGTTTCTTTTATTGTCACATTTGGTTGTTGAGACATTCACAATTGTTTTTCCAATTCTTCAAGAATAATATATCATTATACATTTCAATAGTTTATATACTTCAAAGTAAAGATTATGATTATCCTTGTTTGTTGCTAAGAACATTATAGTATTGTGCCCAATCCCCATTTTGTAACAAAAAAAAATTAATTATAAGTTGAATTTGCAATGATTATTAAGTGATCTCAACTTATCATTCAAACATCAAGAAAGTCAAAATATATATTCTTTAAATAAATAGGCAATATGGAAAAAAATTTTGATTACAATATGTTAATTTCATTATTTGTTAAAATACTTTTAATCATTGGATTTATGATTACTTTGTTGTTGTATTAATATTTACCTTTGTAAAATTCTTACAACTGACTTCAAATGTTATTTTAGCAGCTGAATTCATTTGTTGTGTTAGCTATTTATCTCAAACAAGATAGCTAAAGTGTTTAGAAGGAGGTTGAATAAACACTTCGAATTTTTGAATTATTTTCTGGAATGCGAGTCGGTTCTTTGAGAAACTGATCCTAGAATATTGTTTGTCAATATATATCAGTCAACTGAAAGTAGTGTAGAATAAGACTGAGATACATATTGAATACTTAGTGTAAACTGAAGTGAACACAATAAATTTTTCTGGATGTTCGGAGACTTCAAATGCTCATATGTCACCCCTTCTATCATGAGGATGATTTTACTAAAAGACTTTGATATATTACAACAAATTGTAATAATCCAACTTCAGTTGGTCTTACACACTGCCAAACTAAAACTCTTAGTCTAATAAATCTTATACAGTTATAAACTGAAAAATGTTCTAACTGGTAGCCTGAATGCTACTGATAAATACAATAATTGTAGAGCTTATGTAGAGCCCAAAATCAGTACACGCAAACTCATGTATTTATTAAATTGTTAAATTATTTATTTAATTTTAAAATGATTTTAACGATGCATTATTTTTTATTTGCATTATTTTAAATTATTACATGTTTATTTGATTCACATTAAAATATTTTCTTGAGTTTTATGTTTCAGCCGAATATTCGATGCGGGATCGGAAAAAGAGACCGGTGACGATTTAGGCGATTTATGAATAATGTGGTATTTTATTTCAAGTGAAGAAAATTGGTATTTTAAATAATTTATGAAATTTTAAGCATTTTAAAGCTTAATTTAAATCATTAGATGAAATTAAAATATTTTAAGCATCTTATTTCAATTTTGGAAAATTAAGAGTTAATTCTTTAACTTATGGTTTATTATTTTATAAATTTTGTGGGCTTAATTATTTTGCCTAATTAAAAGTTTAGCCATTTAATTAAGTTAATTAAAAGTTTTAAAAAAAGACTTTAAACTCACGCACACACACAAACACACACTCACACGTTATAACACACACACTCATCGGCACACGCACACACAGATACTCTCTTTGTGATTTTCTTTTTGAAAGGAAAAACTAGTGTTCTTGAGTCCTCCAGCAGCCAACCCCTTACCCTACGATTTTTCAGCAGCCTCACGTTTGATTAGTAGCAAGAAGCGTGCCACAAGTCGTCCGGATCGGTTCTCGCATCTCCTCGCTTCGATATCCATCGTATCGGGAGTATAAATCATCAAGGCGTGTATAATCTTTCATTTTTCTGCATCGATCTTGTCATAGTAAATATTTTGATGCATATTGTGTGTAAAAATCCGTATATATTTTGCAAAGTTTGAGTGATGATGCTTGGAACGAATTTGGAACAACTTTTAGATCTCAAAAACTGAATCTGCTGTCATTTCGAATCCTGTGAATTTTCGATCGGTTTTCTGGAAAACTTTCAACATATAAAACATAGTACTTTTTGATATCTTTGATTTGACAGTAAATTCGTAATTTTCGGACAAGAGACGAGTGAGTTTTGATCATTCTCGTGTGACTGCTCAAACTGTGATGCTATCAAAATGTGTCATTCATGTTTTCTTGAGGTTTATTGGTTGCAGGCTTCGTTGGAAACCGCTAGGTGGTCACTGCTGCGTTTAGGCATGTCGTGTGTTGTGATCAGACATTATTTGATGTTTCGTTTTGGGTCAGTAAGGGTTTGATTACAATAAAAGTCGTAGGGAAGCGAATTATGCCGAATTTCGGGTTTATGGGATTGTGACTCGTTGTGGTTGCGTTTCATTACTTGGGAAGGATTTTGAGCTGGTTTTGGTTGTGCCTCGGGTGTTCACGTGTTGTGGCATGCATGGGGAGGAGTGGTTTGAGGCTGGTCCGGGTTGAGTAAGGGCAGGGTAGAAGATGACTTCTTTGGGTTTAGGTAGCGCAAGGTTAGCGCCGCAATGCTGCAGCGCCTGTGCTTTGCACCTGGTAGCGCCGCGATGCTGGGATGCAGCGCCTAGGCGCTTAACCAGCGCTGCACTACAGGTTCCTAGGCACTGGTCCAGGGTTTGAGGAGCTTTAGGTTTAAGTGCTATTACCTCATTTGAGAATCAATACGTCGTTATGACCAAGCTTTGTGAGGGCTAGATTAGCTGATATGAAGCTTGAATAAGAATCGTTGAATTATGGTTTAAGCGAGGTCCGTGTCTTCCATTGCTTGGGAAATGTTCATACTCCATATCAGGATTGTTTCGGGGTTCAATGTCATGGTTTAGTATGATGATTAAACATGGTCAAGTCTCGAATGGTCTAGAAAGTCATAAGTTATTTAATTACTTCGGTAGTGAGTACAATTGGTACGGTTAAGTTATGGAATTTAAGTTGCATGAATAAGGTGTTAGTATGTGCAGCAGTAGCCCAAGCGAGATCCAAAGAAGCCCTCAACGCTATGCAAGTATTTTCGACGTGCAAAAAAAAAGTAAAGGTTTTATGTTTTTGAGATATGTGAATTGTCTTGTAACCAATTATGTTGCGGGTTTGGAAGCCGGAGAACTTGTCCGGGGACCTCTCCACCTGGGTAAAGCATGACCGGGTTTTGATCAGGATTGGGACCCGGTAAAGCATCACCGGGGATTTTATGTATGTGGGAGTGGACGTTCGGTCGAAAGACTGTGACGATCCCTGACAGCCCAGTACTGTGGTTTAGTCTGATCATGTGCATTATGTTATGGGTCACTTGTTTTGAAACATATCTCTACAAAAAATGACGATGTTTATGCATGTTTAAGTATGTACGATGTAGCACGTTTATGAAAAAATTTATGAAATGATGGCACGTCTATGTTTATGTAAGTATGTTCAGAGTTTAACTATGTATGTGATACTTTATAATGCATGTGGTTTTATTATGTATTACTTGCTATTCTCAGTTTATACATGTTGAGTCCTTACACTCACTAGACTTGATCGATGCAGGTGAGGACGAGTACGAGGAGGCGAGAGGTGGGGACCAGTGAGTTGGCTCGGATTGTGCAGAGGCCTAACCCGAGGACTGCTTAAGTTTTCAAGAATTTTATGCATGTTAAATCCATTTACTCTGATTTTAATAAATTACTTCATGTTGTTTAAACAAGTACTTTTTTCAAGCTCGTTTTGATTGTGACATTATGACACGGAAATAGTTTGTACTCGTTTATATTTCAAATATTTAGCCAAGCATTTTTTTATATTGCATTTTGAGATATTATTACTTATTTAAGAAAAAAAAATTTATTTTCCGCAAATTTTAAGTATTTTTAAAGTACGGTACGTTATAGCTTAGATGTGCGATCTGTAAATTTGAGAATATACTTCGTGAAGTGAATCGCAACTTGTAGTTTGATTGCTTCGTGTGCTCATTTATTTTCAGTCACCAACTTTTTTCAACTAATTCGGTCAGCTATATATAGTCTTCGATCTCAACGGTCGTATTGAATGCATTTAATGATTATTTAATGATAAATATCCGTTGAATCGTCGTGTAGTAGCTTTATCTGACAGTAGTAAGGGGTATCCAGACTGTTCTGTTCTGCTTTGGTACGACTTATCAGTCTGTCTGCTGATCTTTTAACTGATGACGTGGCCAAATGATTAAAAATCAACTGATCAGCCGATCAGTTCAGCTGGGCATTATTAGTTGTAACTGATGTCCTATCTGTTACGAAATCTTTAATTGATAAGGTTTTTCAGTTCAGCTCAAAACGAAGTCTTCAATTACGATTGTGCGTCTTTTCGATCAGTTAGATTCTTTAGTTTTCTTAGGAATTGATTTGTCAAACTCTGAAATATATAAGATTCCAACAATTTTTCTTTTTTCGATGCTTGACAAAACTTAGATTTCTTGTAGATAATAAAACTGATTGTAGATAAAATAATGTACAAATTCGTACATATTCTGCAATAACAATTTTTATAGATTTTGAAAGAGGTCAGTACAGATTTGTACAAATATTTCAACTAAAAAATAAGCCTCCAGACTAATCAACTGATTTAGAACACTTAGAAATTATTTTTTCCACTTCTTCTCAGCTGGTCCTCTATCATTTTGCTTGTATGGTTCAGTTATCTTCTTGCTGCTTGCTTTTGCTGCCTCTGTCTTCTTTTCTTCCCCTTTTTGTCAACATCCGCCACCTTTGTGAAGAGGAAGAATGCTGAACTGACTTGAGCAGATACCTCATCCAGCTGATTTTTTATTATTTCAATCTTCTTAGATAGAATGGTATGAACAGAATCAATCTAATCGCTGAGTTGTTCTCGTGAGGAGAGTAGAGTTGGAATTATAACTGATTCTCTTTTAATTTTTTCAACTGAGTCAAAAAGAGCAACTCCATCTATACCGTACCGTATTATTTTTTTTTGAACATACTTAAAATTTGCGGAAAATAAAAATTTTCTTAAATAAATAATAATCCTTCAAATTGATATAAAGATAAACTGCTCATCCAAAATATTTTCAATAAAAAAGATTTTAATTATAGTTTGCAAAAAGAACTGGTTTAAACAACATAAAGAAATCTCGTGAAAATCAGAGTATTTGAATCAACATGCATAAATTCTTAAAACATAGGCGGTCCTCAGGTTTAGCCTCCGCACTATAAATATGAGGCCTACATGCATGCAAACCCATTCCAAAAAGCCAAGAAAATTTCGGTTTCCCCTCACCCTAAAAAGCTCTCGACCGAAATTCAAGAAAGAGGGAAGAAGAGTTCGTGCGGTTCATGTGCTAGAATTCTACGTCGAAGCTCTGCTGAAGTGAAAACAGTAATTGAAAAGAATACATCGAGGTGCTGCCAAATTTTCGAGAGGCAAGGTGCCAAAGTCTACAAATTTCGGTTCTATCCTTAATTTACTGTAAGTGGGCTTTTGTTATGTACTTCGTTTGTATATTTAAAACATTGCATATAAATGATATGACATGCATGATTGTGTGTCTATTATTTCGAAAATCTATGTCTGTTATTTTAAAACTATCGATCGATTATTTGTGTTCTCTCTGTTTCTTCGAAATTCTTTGATTCCGCTGAATCTGTCTGAAATTCAGATAAGTTCTGTTCGATAAAAATCTGAAATCTTTGTTACACTGTTACGATTCAATTTGAAATGGGACGATAATTGTGATTCTGTCTGGCCCCCAATGGTGGGTATAAACCCATTTCTGTTTGGCCCCCAATGGTGGGTATAAAACCATTTCTATCTGGCCCTCACCGGTGGGTATAAAACCGAGTTCTTGCCTCACCCCTTAGAGGACTAACATATTGGGGACAATTTGACCATGGAAATGAGATGAGTAACAGTGTTGTGTCTGTCTTCGAATTTTTCTGAAATGATCTGATCTACTTCTGAATTGTTCTGAATCATCTGTTAACTTTTGTCTTATATTTGATTCGTTTCTGTAATTTAAATGTAATGAGATTTGAAAGTGTGTTAAAGAAATGTTTTAAAGACTAAGTTCTATATGTATAATTGGAAATCGATCGATCTCCCACTTGCTGAGTGTTTCCCAAAACACTCACCCCTTACAAATTTCAGATAAAACTGAAGAGCAAATAATGAGGAGGAGCAGGAAGCTTTCTGGGGTTGGTGAACGACGATCAAGATCCTTTTTGTTTAGTTTTCCGCATTTCGCAACTCTGATGTATTTATTTCATTGTCATTGTAAGACAATACTTTATTTATGAAAAAGACTGGTTTGATTTGATACGAGGCTTTATTGTTTTCAATATAATTGTTAAACAATGCCGGATCTCACCGATGCTTCGGACACGGGGCGTGATAATAAATTCAAGGAGTTAAATTTATAATTTAAATTTTAAATTCAAATGTTGAATTTATGATGGATTTAATTTATTAAGCTCAAAAGTTGAGTTTATTAAATATTAAATTTTGGAGGTAATAAATTCAAAGAGTTGAATTTGTAATATAAATATTAAATTCAAATGTTGAATTTATAAGAGATTTAAATTAAAAGTAAAGGGTATATGTATAATGGACTTGTAGGAATACAAGACCAACATATATATTATTAAGGTTCTTAATTGGACTTTAAAATATTAATTAATTAATTAAACTAGTTGGACTAGAATAATTAATTGATTAAATCCATTAAGTATTTAATTTTATTAATGAGCCCTAAACTTATATAAATGTGTATTAGGCTTAAGGTTAAAGACAATTCATTCACAAATTTCAAAAATCCTCCTCCTTCTCTCCACAAAATTTCGGCCACTTCTTTTTGAAGGAGAAGTTTGTGTCGTCTCTCGTTTTCAATCTCCAACGTAAAAACTTCTTCTAATTTTTCTAGTGCAAATTAGAAGAGGAACAAATCATCTAGTCGTGGACCTGATTAGATGAATAAAGAAAGGAATTCTTGAAGAAAGTTCGTAGGGATTCATCAAGAGATAGATCCGCCTATACCGGATTAGTTGGAGCAGAGTGAAATTATTCACCAAAGGTATAATTCTTTAACATCCTATGAATGTTTATTTATAAAACCATACGATTGCCTAAAACAAATATATTTTGATTGTCGAAATAAAATAAAAATTTTAAAACTTCCGCTGCGTTTGGGCACGAGAAAATCGAGATCCAACATAATAATCATCCCAACATCATTACTGATATACCTAACGTAGCAACGATCACCCGTCGATCCCCAACGAAGCCTGCAACCATAAACTTCAAGAACACATCAATAGCATATATTTTCAGAAAACGCAATTTGAGTAGTCCCACGAAAACGATCGTGACTCACTCATTTCTTATCCAAATAATTCGAATTTACTGTCAAATCGAAGGTATAAAAAACTTCTACGTTTTATATGTTGAAAGATTTCCAAGAAAAGCGACCAAAAAATCGCAGTATTTAAAAGAACAGTAAATTTTGAGTTATAGATCTAAAAACGTTTCAAAATTCAACCTAACAAGTTTCTGCTCAAACTTTGCACATCATACATAGATTTTCACACATAATAAACAACACAACGCATAATATGACGAGATCGATGCATAAACGAAATAATATACATGCCTTTGATATTAAAATTTACCGAGCCGACGATACAGAAGCGGGAAGGAAGCGAGGGACGATCCGGGACGAACGTGGCGCGATTTTCTTTGAAGAAAACTCAACGAAGTCTTGCTGGAAAATCAGAGGAAGGGGGCGGCTGCTCTCTAGACCAAGAACCCTAGGTTTTCTCTTTTAAAAAAAAATAAAATCTGAATTGAATTATGTGTGTGTGCTTTTTCGTGTAAGTGTGTGTGTAAGAGTGTGTGTGTGTGCGTGAGTTAGGTGACTAATTAAGGGAGTAATTTACTTAATTACACAATTAACATACTAATTAAAAAAATGCTAATTAAAAGTTAACCACACCAACCTTAACAAACCCCTTAATTAAAATAAAATGCACACTTGTTAGACTTTAAATGTTTTTTAAATATCCTAAAGTCACTAAACAAATAAATTTGGTTTTAAAATGCTAAAAACCAATTAAATCTTTTAAAAATGCCTCAATCCTAACTTAAAATGAATTACCACATTTTTAAAATCGCCAAAAATCGTCGTCGGTATCTTTTCCTCGATCTTGCCTCGAATAATCGCCTGAAACATGAAACTCAAGAAAATATTTTAACGTGCATCACATAAATATAAATAATTTAAATTAATTCATTTTCATAAAACATGCGTAGCTAAAAAAATCATTTTAAAATTAAATAATTGATTTAACGATTAAATAATTGCTTGGAATTTACGTGTACTGATTTTGGGCTCTACAGTATACCAGACGATTTTTGGCTATTTTAAAAATGTGGTAATTCATTTTAAGTTAAGATTGGGGCATTTTTAAAAGATTTATTCTTGGCCTAGAGAGCAGCCGGCCCCTTGCTCTGATTTTCCAGCAAGATTTCGTTGAGTTTCCTTGAAGAAAATCGTGCCACGTTCGTCTCGGATCGTCCCTCGCTTCCTTCCTCGTCGTTATCGTCGGTTCGGTAATTTTAATATCAAAGGCATGTATATACTGTTTTTCCTGCGTTGATCTAGTCATATTATGTGTTGTGATGTTTTTATGCGAGAAAATTCATGTGGGATGTTAATGGTTTGAGCAGAAAATTGTTTGATCAATCTATGCAACGTTTTTAGATATCAGAATTTCGTTTTTACTGTTTTTTGAATTACTGCGATTTTTCGGTCAACATTTTGGGAAAACTTTCAACATATGAAATGTAGAACATTTTGATACCTTCGATTTGATATAAAATTCAAAATATTTGGACAAAAATTGAGTGAGTTATTACCATTTTTGTGAGACTGCTCAAATCGTGTTTTTCTGAAATATATGCTATTGATGTGTTCTTGAAGTTTTATTGTTGCAGGATTCGTTGGGGATCGACGGGTGATCGCTGTTGCATTTAGGTATGTCGTTAATGATCTTGGTATGGTTATTGACGTTTCGTTTTGTGTTTTTAGGCACTTGGGAGAGTTAGTAGTCATAAAAATCGTTTTGTGGTCAAAAGTCGTGTTCACGGGTTTATTGTGTTACTTGTGATGCGTGGTTGTTTTGGGACAATTGTATAGGCTTGAGTCAGTGTTATAGTATCCTAAGATGAGTCTCGAGGTGTCTAATCACGGTCGATATGATCAAGCTAGGAGAAATAATCCATGAGTATAAGAGCATACACGGACCCTTAGACGGACCCAGGCACAGGGTCCGTGTCCTTCCTTCTTTTCGGTGTATCTTTCCAGAACCTACACGGACCCAGAGCCGGACTTGGGCACGGGGTCCGTGTACCTTCATTTTTGGGGATAATTCTTCATTTCACCTTAAGATTTGAGTTGGGGTTCAAGATCATGGTTAGCACGATGATTAAACAGGGTCAAGTCCTGAGTAATCTAGAATGTCATAAGCTATTTATTTGATTCAGTGGTGAGCACGAATACCTACGTCTAAGTTATGCAAGTTAAGTGTTGGAATTCATGTTAGTATGTGAAACAGTGGCCCCAAGCGAGATCCAACGATTACCTCAACGCCAAGTAAGTATGTTCGACGTGCAAGAAAATACTTTTAAGTTTTTGAGGTATGCTAAATGTCTTGTGACCAAATTATGCATGGGATTGGAAAGCGGTAAAGTATGACCAGGGACCAATCCACCCCGTTAAATTATGAACGGGTTTAGATCAGGATTGGAAAGCGGTAAAGTATGACCGGGGACCAATCCACCCGTTAAATTATGAACAGGGATCTCATGTATGTGGCAGTGGATCTTCCCTGTCAGCCCAGTACTGTGGTTTAGTCTGATCAGGCGCATTCTGTATGGGTCACTTGCTTTGAAACATGCCTCTACGCAAAATGATGAAGTTTATGTATGTACAAGTATGCAAGCATATTTAAGAAAAGTTTTATGTTGATAGCACGTCTTTGATATGTACGTATGTTCAAGGTTATGTATGCATGTTAAAGTTCAAGTATGTACGTTCTATTTTAAAGTTGCATGTGATTTTATTACGTATCACCTTTTAATTCCAGTTTATACATGTTGAGTCTTTAGACTCACTAGACTTGATCGATGCAGGTGAGGATGAGTTTGAAGAGACGAGAGATGGGGACCAGTGAGCTGGCTTGGATTGAGCGGGAGGCTAAACCCGAGGACCGCCATATTTTAAGTTCTTATGAAATGTTCAAAATACTCTGATTTCACGTTTTGATTACAATGTTTAAACAAGAATTTTTCCTTAGTCACTTTAGTTATGTTCACTCTTTTGCAAATATTTTCGGTTGGACAGTTCGTTTATGATCACAAATTGAAAGCTTATTGGTATTTATGAAAATTTTTATTTTTCCGCAAATTATAAAATAGTGCAAAAGTACGGTACGTTACAATATGAATCATTATAATCGGATAATTATTAAAATTGAAAAATTTGTGATAAATAATTTACCTTGAATACGTTTGAATTTAAATGCCATTATATTTCAATTTGATTCGAATCTAAATGACAATATTAGAGATTGAATTCTTGAATATTTTAACAAAACACAAAAACTTAAATAATAAAAAGACATATATATCAGAGATAAATTTATTGTTTATGAAAAATATGATAAAAAAATCTAATGTATATGATTCAATTTTTGTACAAAAAAGTTAAATCCATCATTATTAATATAAAAATCTACGTATCCCGAGTAGATGAATAAAAAAGAAGAACAAATTTTACGTATATATAGATCAATCAAAGCAATACACATTAGATTAAGATTGATATGATTTCCTACATTTTGATTGTTTTGTATAATCAAAGTACATTAACTCATTTGACTCAAAAAAGTTCAACACATTCACATGAGAATGAAAATAATTGATCATTATCTGCAAAAAATTATTTAAGGTAAAGACGGAAATTGAAACTATACATTATTTAAATCTGATTGTATTTTTAACATACCCGAAGTCCGAAAAATTCCAACTCTCCAAAGCAACACGTATAATAAAAAAGATTGAACATCGAGACTCGCACTAGTAGAATTTTTGGCTTTTACTTCGTCACTCGTTACTTCGACGATTATTAATTATGAAGTAGTATATATCAATCAACTTCGGTAATAACACCAGCGAAATAAAACATTATTTTTTACTTCACAATTTAAAAAACACGGGCTTCACTTCTAATTTTTTGTAACATTTTACTTCGACAGAGTAGTTTTGATGGAGTGAAAAGTTAAAAAATATTTGAAATTTATATTTAGTGAAGTAAAAAAAATGAATCATAATTTTAATTAATTTTCTTTAAATGATAAAGTAATAAAATACAAAATAACTCGTCATATTAAAATTGTGTCGAAGTTAAAGAAAGAATTTACTTCACCACAACTCAATAATTGTGAAGTCGTTCTTTATTAATTACTTCACTACAACACAAAAAAATGAAGTTTTTTAAATTTACCACTTCGTCATTAAATGTAAATTGTGAAACAACAAAAGATCCTTACAAACAAAAAACAAAGATGTGTTGCCATTTAAAATTTTGAAACCTTCGCTGATTAGCGACGGTTTACCACAAAACCGTCGCTAATTAACGATGGTGTTGTTTAAACCGTTGCTAATCAGCGACGGTGTTTATTAAACTGTCGCAATTAGCGACGGTCGTCGCTAAACAAATCGGAGACAGTTTATATACCGTTGCTATTTGCGACGGTTTTAACTAAACTGTCGCTAATTCGCGACGATTTTTATAAATTGTCGCTAAAAAAATCTGTGACGTTTAAATACCGTCGCTAATTAACGACAATTTTACATAAACCGTCGCTAATTACTATCTAAACTGTCGCTAATAGCGATGGTTTAATAAACACCGTCGCAAATTTCCTATAAATAAAACCCCCCTTCCTCGGTTGATTTTTCTCTGCACCACTTCACCTCCTCGTCAATTTTTCTCTCTTGGGCATTTTAGGATATATTTTTTAGCATCAATTTTTAATTTATGATCATGAATTTAATTTTGGTGTTAGTTTATTTTTATCGTAAGGTTAAATTGTTTGTTAGATTATTTAAAAATTAAAAAACATGATATTTAGATGAGTTGAGGATATTATTTAAAAATATGTAGAAATAATTATAAAATTAAAAACTAATTTTTTTAAAAAATATTATAATTAGCGATAGTTTTGTCGAATACTGTCGCTAATTAGCGACGGTTTTGTCATATATCGTCGGTAAGTAGCAACGGTTTGGTCAAATACCGTCGCTAATCAGCGACGGTTTTGAGTTTATGCACTACAAGAAATTGTGTCGAAGTTAAAGAAAGAATTTACTTCACCTTTATTAAAACCGTTGTCTTTTTACTTTTAACAACGGTTTTTAACCGTTGTCGTAGCCTAAAAAAATCCGCTCAAAGACAACAGTTTCTTTAAAACCGTTGTCTTTGATATATCTACGACAACGGTTTTTAAACTGTTGTCTATTAGCGTTTTTCTTCAAGCTACTACAACGGTTTGTAAAAAACCGTTGTCTTTCAACTGGTTTTTCTATAAATTTGTCGTCAATATTACATTTTGCGACCGTTTAAGTTAAATCTGCCGCTAAAATTAGCGACGGTTATACTATACCGTCACTAATTTAAATCTTGCGATGGTTAAAGTATAACCGTCGCATAATTTAGCGACGGTTTTAAGTAAAACCATCGCCGATGTAAATATGGCGACGGTTTTACAAGAAGTGTCGCTAAATTTAGCGACAATGTTTTTAAACCGTCGCTAATTTTAGCGACAGTTTTGGTAATACCGTCGCTGATCTAAAATCAGCGACGGTTTATACCTAACCGTCGCTATATTTAGCGACGGTTTATAATATCCGTCGCTAAATATAGCGACAGTTCATGTAAAAACGTCGCTAATTTTAAATCGACGACAGTTAAAAAATTTACCGTCGCAAATTGCGATGGTTAAAGTCAAAACTGTCGCAAACTGTCTACAAATATCCCCACCCTCGGTCCATTTTCTACCATACCACTTCACAACACTTAAAATTTTTCTCCCTTACAAAATTTTAGTTTCGATTTTCTCTTTAAAATTTAATAAATTTTTAAAATAAAAAATATAGTATTTTCGACGATAAATCAAAAATATAGTTTGCATATTAGATTGTGAGTTTTTTTTATATTTATTAAAATATTAAAAGTAAAAATTTTTTTTTTTTTACTGAATAAATTAGCGACGGAAAGCATACAAAACCGTCGGTAAAATTAGCGACGAAGTTTATAAAACACCGTCGCTAAATGTAGCGACGGTGTATTAAACCGTCGCTATTTAGCAACAGTTTAAATTACGACCGTCGCTAATTTTAGCGACGGTTAACGATGATGTCCGTCGCGAATTAATTTGAAAACCGTCGCAAATTGTAACTACCACATCACTCCGAAACCGTTGTCTTTTAGCGAATGCTTTAACCACATGACCTTTAACAACGATTTTATATACCTATGACAACGGTTTTTCACCGTCGTCTTTAAACGTCTACGACAACGGTTTTTCACCGTTGTCTTTGAGTACACCCTTTAACCACAGGGCTTCTAACAACGGTTTGATTTGACCTACGACAACGGTTTTTAACCGTTGTCTTTTGCCTTTTTTTTAGTAGTGATGATAAAACTGATGCTAATTAGCGACGGTCTATCTCTCCAAAACCGTCGTTAATTTAGTTCCATAACACTGAAGTCGTTCGCATCAATTACTTCACAAAAATACAAAACATGTGAAGTTATACAATACATTTACTTCGTCATTCTATATAAACTATGCAGTTATATATAAGCTATTACTTCTGCAATTTACAAAATCGACGATGTAGAAGACGTTGTTTTACTTCGACATCGGTCTAATTCCTGCCAAAGACTTCACTAATTTCTTGGATACGACTTCGGTGATAATGCTAAGTAAAATTGTTACTTATTACTTCACGTCCGTCTACTTCGACAATTATCTACCTATAACTTCATTGAATACGCGAAATAAATCAAGGAAATTCTACTAGTGTCGAGATGTAAATATAGAATTAAATCGTCCAACTAAAAACAAAGAAAGAAGAAAATTCAAAGTTAAATATCCGACAAATGACAAAATTACAAAAGTATGATATAACGGTAAAAGAAATATGTGTAAGTGGATCGACTCATCAAGTTTCCTTCGAAATGAGATTCATTCAAGGAAAAACACTTGTCATTCGTTAGTTATTAGCCCGAAAATGTCTGGGTCTAAATATGGCTTTCAGATTAAGTTTTGAATTAGTAGATGTTGTAAAAGGGAACGGTGGTGATATTAAGAATGAACCTCGAGATGTAACTTTGGAATTAAACCGCACAATCGAAAACAAATAAAGAAGAAAATCAAAGTTAAATAAGCAAATGACAAGAAATCATAATAATACCAAATGGCAAATATAATGTATACCAAAAGGCAAATATAAGATATGAGAGCAATTTAATAAACAATCAATGAGAACTAAAAATGTTAGATCTATTATTGTTAATCTGAAAATCTATGTACCTAAAAAATAAAAATTAGATGAATAAAAACCGAAGAACACACATTAATTATACATAGATCAATCAAAGCAAAATACATTAGATTAATACTAATATGATTTCGTCTATTTTAATTATTTTATGAAATCGAAATACATTAACCCGACTCAAAAAGCTCAAGTAGATAGCATGTATTGCATATAGATATAGATTTAACGTTTTGAAACAAAATTTTTAATTATGTACTCGGAACGAGCTTAATTCGCCACCAGTCAACAATGCAGGTAAAAGAAAATATTGATTTAGTTAAATACATACAATCCTCACACACAAATTGATCAATACTTGTAACCCTTTTCGTACAAGCTCTCGGAAGCCAAACTGTCGCCGCTTCCCCCGCCGTATTTCCCCAGCGTGGCCTCGGAATTGGCTTTGCACCTCTCCAAGAATGCTGCCTGTGCTTTCTCCACATTCTCCTTCTTCCCGGACCATATCTTCAGCGTGCTCTGCTGCAGAGCTCGCCCGAATGAGAATGACAGTGTCCATGGCTTGAGTACATCTAACTTGTTCATGGCGTTCAAGTTCAATGTCGCCTCTTCCTCACTCTGCCCACCAGATAAGAACACGATCCCTGGCACCGCTGGGGGCACGGTTCGACGGAGAGCTGTCACTGTGTAATCAGCAATCACCTCCGGAGTCACCTAAGTACGCAAAAGTTAACAAATCATACGCCTACAAAGTACAAACTCTATTTGTTTATTTTTATTTAAAATAAATTTTATTCATCTCTCAGTATAATTACTACTGTGTATCAAAAGGTTATGTTATTCTGTTGTCTTTAATTTTCAAATTGTTTTAACTGTAGAAATTTTATATATATATGAAAAATATCTAGTTTAATCTAAAAAAAAATATAAAAGTTAATGAATCCTTGGAGAACCTTGAAAATTAACATTAACTTGGTCATTTGTTCGCTGAATAATAATCCCATTAATATTACCTTGGGGCTATCGGAGCCAGGAGTAACCATGTTAGGCTTCAGAAGGGTCCCTTCCAACAGCACATGCTGCTCATTCAGCGCCTTGTAAACCGCCGCAAACACAGTTTCAGTCACCGCAGCGCATTTCTGAATATCATGGCTCCCATCTGTCAGCACCTCCGGCTCCACAATCGGCACCAGCCCGTTTTCCTGACAGATTATCGCATAACGAGCCAACCCCTGCGCATTCTGCTGAATACTCAACTCAGACGGCTCAGTGACACCAATCTTGAGAACCGCCCGCCACTTGGCGAACCGGGCTCCGGCCTTGTAGAATGCTTGGCATCGAATGCCAAGCGAGTCGAACCCCTGAGTGGTGGTCTCTCCATTGGTCCCAGCGAGATCTACGGTACCCTTGTCGACCTTGATTCCTGGAAGTACACCGTTTTCTTGGAGGACATCTACGAAGGGCTTGCCGTCGGAGGTTTTCTGGTAGAGGGTCTCCTCGAAGAGGATGACACCGGAGAGGTATTGAAGAGCGGAAGGGGCGGTGAAGAGTAGCTCACGGAGGGCTTGGCGGTTGGATTCAATATTCTCCACGTTTATGCTGGAAAGGCGTTTTCCGATGGTTCCGGTGCTCTCGTCGGCGGCTAATATGCCCTTGCCTGGTGTGGCTATGTACTTGGCATTCTTGATCAGTTCATCTACACATATACTTACATACATAAATTCATTGTATTAACTAATCCAATATAATGATATAAACAATATAATATTTGGAATACTCATTTAATGGTCCACCAAGTATTTCAATCCAAGGTTTATGGAATTTTTTATTGTATTGATTAATCCATAATAATTAAAAAAATTAATTTCCTTGAGAACTCCAGTCAACCGCTATCAAATTTTTGAACTTTTTTCACCAATTGAATATGCTTTTTCCTCCAGGGAAGAGATCGCGCATTATCAATACAGAGAAAGCCATGCAGCGAGGCACATTAATTTCAAACATCTTGTCTCACTTTTGTCCCATAATTAAAAGTGGTACAAAAGGCGCAGATTTGGATAATAAGATGCTACTTAGGGTACATTACCTCAACAATGTATCCAAAAGCGAATATTTATCAATACAAGCAGAGTCTATGCTTTTTTTAGTAGACTCTATATGTGAGGATAAATGTCCATTTAGATACACCCTTAGATATAAGAGGTAATTAAGTAGCATGAAATTTTCCGAAAAATTTGCCTTCTATATTCAATAATAATCCCTCTGACATGAAGATCTCAAATTTGTTTAAGACTCAATTATAACAAAATTATTTAATAGTAAAAAATATATATATTTCAATAAATATGAATGCATTCAAGTGCTATTGCTCACCTCGCCATCAGACAAAGGTCAATATATGTGCAACACGCAAAATACACATGATAGAAGGAAAGATAGGAGAAATTAATAAAAGCATGCATACTTACCAGCGTACTTTCCTACAAAGGCAGACATTGTCACACTTGAGAATATATTATATAATTTTGGAGGATANTATATTGACTTCAAATGGAATCAAATTATTGGTTGACACGTGTCAGAAGGTTATCCCGACGAAGTTTATCATGGTGGGATAAAGGAATGAGTGATCACTCTCACTGCCAAATGGCGATGGCGTAGCCAATATCTCTATATTCTTTTTATCCTTTGATTTGATGTGTTTCTTGCCTCCAAGATTTTTGAAGAGTCCTTACTCGTACATAAATTCGAAGAAAGAGTCCCCAAGAGATTCCCTAAGAGAAATTCCAAAACCAATAAATAAAAATCACTCTATTTCTTATTTAGTTTCAAGAAAATATTTTAAAAATCAAAAGTGTGTATTAATATCAATCGAATAAAACTACTCTCATATCGAATATCTTGCCCTTTTTGATTTTCTATATCCGCTCATATTACACTTTTCTAGTGATGGTATGCTCAAGAGGTGTGGAAATTATCATCACTATGGCCTTGGCTAGTTTCGTTTCCGAGAGGCAGATTGTTTGATTTATTTTGCTGGATTTCAGAAAATGGAAAAGGGAATGGATAGCCTTTGTGCTATTGCTATGATAATCTGGAGCTTATGGGATGCCCGCAATAAGTTTGTTCACGAAGTTAAAATTTAAATACACTGGAAGTAATGGAGGGAGCAAACCGATTGTGTCACTAATTAATTAATTAATTGTGGCTTTATTATAATCCCGATTGAGTATCAAACAGTGTCGATGTAACGTGGGTACAAATCTTGTTTATAAAATGAAAAACGAAAATTTTGATCATAGTAAGAACTTCTAGTAGCATCGTTTCATGATCTCATAGGTATCACTGATAGTGCCTGCAAGAAACCGTAAGTTATGGTTACCATACAGTACGCTCCCTTTAACTCATATATCCCGATCGAATCTGCTACCATTGGTATATCGAGAGTTGCAAATGAATTCGATAACGATGTGATGTATCCTTGAAAAATAATAAAGACAACATATGTGCAACTAAGAAACACATTTCCCTAAAGCGCATATGACTTGTCCTGGACGGAGACTCCTTGTATTATTAACTAATCCGATCATGGTTACCGTACAATACGCTCCCTTTAACTCATATATATTCCGATCGAATCTGCTACCATTGGTATATCGAGAGTTGCAAATGAATTCGATAACGATGTGATGTATCTTTGAGTAATAATAAAGACACATATGTGCAACTAAGAAACACAATTCCCTAAAGCGCATGACTTGTCCTGGACGGAGACTACTTGCATTATTAACTAATCCGATCACATAGAAAAAATTTACCCTTAGACAAGCTGTGAATTCCTGACTACAATGCATTTGTTCATACGTATTTTGAAATTACACCCAACATTGTCACATGATAACCCTCGATAGAGTAGGTAAACAGATCAAAGTGCATGTTATTACGCAGAGGCTCTATGTTGTCCTAGGTCAAAAGATTAATGGTGTACAACTATAACTGCGTACTATTACACTCGATAAATGATAACCGCTTGGACAGTCCGAGAAAAAGTTGTTCAATATCGCATCTAATGTCATTCATATATACGAATGGACATTTGCATGCCCTTACCAATGAAACGTGACTTCTTCATCACATATGCTAGTAACAAACTCGAAAGACATTTATCATTGTTTTAGGCGATTGAATCGACTAAGAACATATTTAGAATATGCAGTAAAATTCTTAGTGAATTTCATGATCCATTAGACTCGTGGACCCAATGATACTTATAGTATATTCAAGTATTTTATCTATCTAATTTGCTAGGTATACAGATAAAGTAAATTTCATAATTAGATAAAACCATAAAATATTATTAAAAAATATTATTTTTACATAATATTCAATAAAGTTCAAACCACAAGTTGGTTCGCTCGATACCTATTCTAACACCTAAATCATCGAGTTGGATGCTTTAACTGTGGTACACGCAAAAGCTAATGCCGTGGTTCAGTCTCCGGAAGCACTTCTTCTCCAAAGTATCAAGGAAATTTGCACCAACCATCAAAAGGCTGCTGTTATATTTTGTGGTCGCCGCGCTAATCTTATGGCACATGCCTGATCGGCTCATCACGCTTTGAGGTCCATTACTAGTGCCGAGTACTTGGATAATTTATCTAATGTAAACAAGGATGTGTTCTTGAATGTGTCAAATAATGATAGGTATTAATAAAAATAGAATTTTTTTACCTGTTTTTTTTAATAAAGAAATTAAAAAAAAAGCACATTTGATCCAATGACTACAAATAGAAGAGCTGTCAAAATAAGCTAGGCCCGTCTCGTCCCGCCAAATGGTGGTATGTTGTGACGTGTTGCAGGTCAGTTTGTCATGTCCCGTATAATATAAATAAAAACTAGTCAGGCTCGTCCCATCCCGCCAAATAAGGGGTTGCGTTAGCAATTTCCCAACCCGTACAAATGGTGAGCCGGACCGTGCCGCTAACTCATTTTGACAGCTCTAACTAGGGATGTAAATGAATCAAACCGTTTGTGAACTATTCGAAGCTCGGCTCGATAAAAAGCCCGTTTGAGTTTGTTTGTTAATCATATCAAACCAAGCCCAAGCTCGATTTTGAGCTCAAAAATTTAATCAAACCAAGCTCGAGCCTAAAGATATTCGGCTCGTGAGCTCGCAAACATGTTTGATAATAGACTCGCGAGCTCGAACTCTAGTCGTTTAGTGGCTCGTAAGCTTGAGCTTGGCTCATTTGTTGAGTTGACAAATAAAAATATTAGTACTAATGTCAATTGAAGGAATTGAATACAAGACATGTTTGAAAAAATGATGAATTCACACCATTTAGTCACAATTACATTTTTAATCTTATTTGCATATCATTATACTAAAATGTTTTTTAAAATACAATAAATAAAATAAATTAACAGAAATACATCAACTTATTCTTTTTCCCTAAAAATTTACATAACCAAGTCATATACAAGTTGAGTAACTTTACTATTAGTCTGTGAAGGTTAATTAAAAATTTTACATGCTAAATTGATATGCCATTTGACATTAATCAATAATTTAAGTTAATTATGTCGAATTCATTTCATAATGATGTGATGTCTTCGATCTACTATATTTAATGAATATTCTAGATGATTTTGATGATATCAGTATATAATGAATATTCTAGATGTATGATTTTGGAATGTTCAATAATATACTGATTTATGTTTTTTTTATCTCTTATTTGTGTCGTTTTGGTTATTTATGAATGAATTTACATTTTTATGTCAGATTTAAAATTAGTTTATAGATATATTTAATTTTTAACAAGCTCGATTCAAACTCAAACTCGAGCTCAATTTTATGCTTATGGAGCTCGAAAACGAGACGAGCTCAAGCCAGACTTGTTAAACATGCTAAACAAGCTATTAATGAATCAAACTCGAGGCTGACTTGATTAACATGCTAAACGAGCTTTTAACGAGCCGAGCTCGAGCTTTTCTCGAGCTCAGTAATTTCAATACAAACCGAGCTCGAGCCTGATAATAGAAGCTCGAATCGAGCTCGAACCTCAAACAGTCTTAAACAAACCAAGCTCGAGCCTGATACTGTTTGGTTTGGTTTAGATCGTTTACATCCCTAGTTCTAACAAAAAGAGTCACGTCATTTTTTCATGTGATGTAATACATTGTACAACATGAAAAAACACGTGTGACTTATCATTTACAATTATTCGATGGAAGGGTATGGCCAGAAAATTTTTTATCAAGGACCGACTGATTCGATAAAAAAAAAATTTGATCGTGAAGAATGCTCCCCACTAGTCAAGTCACTTCTTTTTTTGTCCAAGTGGTTTTTTTTTTTTTGTCTAACCCACTTAAAAGGTGGTGTTTTAAAGAATATGCGGTCTTGGGTGATGATGTTGTTATAGCTCATCCACAAGTTGCAACAAAGTATGAGGACGATTGATTTCATATATGCTCACAATCCAGTCTCTAGTACCAATAGCAAACTGAAGGAAACTCAGCTTACTCTTATCAAAGGGAGGATGGCTCAGAACTAGGTGTATTGTTTCTCTAAAATATAATTTTGATTTAAAAATGAAAACATATTTTCTTCTTCTCTCATTGAGCTTCCATTAGAAAAACCAACCCATTAATAAATATATAATTCACTAGTCAAAAAATTAAATGAACGCATGCATCAAATTTGTTTCAATTAAGTCCCAAAAATTACTATAAAGCAGAATGAGAAGAAAAAAATGCCAGAATTAAAAAAAAAAATTATCACAAAGCATTTCCTCGAACATGTTATGTGCAAGTAACGAGATTTGACAAATACACAAACTACAAATTAAATGCCAACTCAAAGCAATACAAAAAACACAACCATACTCAATAATAGTCCAATAATTCAACAAAAATATCACCAGAAATAGAATATTATTTACCCAAACAAATAAACTTAGGCTGAAAATCGAGCTCGGAGTGGAAATCAATTTAAATCGAAGTGAATAATTTATCCTCACCGGACAGCCGACTAATTAAAAAATAGACTGAAAATCGAGCTCGAAATGCCCAATGCTCAAAGCTAAATTTGCGCAAGGGCAAATTTGCGATAGCTTGTGGCTGTGCTCGGAAGAACTCAAGGTGGCAGCCATTAAAACAGGTTGAAAATTGAGGCTTTTGACACCGAAACTCTAAGAAAACTTGTAATCGTTCATATCCTAGCTACACGACCCAAAAACAATCATTGTGCCACATTCTTATATGTTAAATCTGCAATATTTCTTCCCTCGAGATGTGAATGAAATTGTATCACTTGGATCATAAAAAAATATAGCAATTTCCATTGAGTTCCACTAAACTTTCAGAACAAGATATAATGGATATGAAACTTATCAATTGCTTAAATAATTACCACAATCTACTAAATCAAACAGAAATGTAAATTAATTTCAATGGAATCAGAATAACAGAACCTAAATATTTCATTAAATCCACAGAATTTGACATTCGAAAAACAGATCTCCATACTTCGAATTTAACTAGGGATAGTCGCACCCAATCTACAGATATTTCAACACCCCTTAAAAAACCCTAACCCCCAAATCCATAAAGGGTGCGGCCTTGCCTCTTGAGAGCATACACGACATCCATGGCCGTCACCGTCTTCCGCCGAGCATGCTCCGTGTAAGTAACAGCGTCACGGATGACGTTCTCGAGGAAGATCTTTAGAACACCACGGGTCTCCTCGTAGATGAGGCCGCTAATGCGCTTAACTCCGCCTCGGCGAGCAAGACGCCGAATCGCCGGCTTGGTGATGCCCTGAATATTGTCCCTCAGCACCTTGCGGTGCCTCTTTGCTCCTCCTTTTCCCAAACCCTTGCCACCTTTTCCTCGCCCAGACATTTTTCTAGCTCGGATTCAGAAATAGAAATCACAGAGGAATATTGCCAGTCAAATTTAATTTTGTTTTGATTAATCGATCACGGGGGAAGTGACAGTCGAGGATTGTTTATTTATATGGAGATTGGTGCGTCATGAAACGTCGGATTTTGTTGACAATCCACGGTTGTGGTTTCGATCCGCGTCATTTACTAGGTAAGATATCTAATCCATTGATTAAATATCGACGGCTATGGGATGATGATGTCGCGGATCCTCTTGGGGTAGGTCCAAGTTCATCTATTAGGCTATCTCCAACCCAAAATTCTATTTTAAAGCAACTCTATTTTAAAATAGAGCAATTTCTGCACCAAATATTATATTCATCTCCAACTCATCTACTTCAAATCTTACTCTAAAAAAAATATTCTATAAAAATATATTTAAATTATTTCTTATTAATTATTAAATATATATTTCTAATTTTATTAATATAATTATAAGTATCGTTTAA
This sequence comes from Primulina huaijiensis, assembly GCF_012295235.1. Classification (NCBI taxonomy): domain Eukaryota; kingdom Viridiplantae; phylum Streptophyta; class Magnoliopsida; order Lamiales; family Gesneriaceae; genus Primulina; species Primulina huaijiensis. The sequence goes on from NC_133306.1 coordinate 8,901,474, forward strand.
TATTTATTTAAATTGTTTAATGATTATTTAAATTGTTTAATAATTATCGTTTAACATTTATTTAAATTGTTTAATAATTATTCAAAATTTATTTAATTGTTTAATATTATACGAATTGAAACATAAATTATTTAAATGGATAAAATATAATAATACATGACATTGAATTAAAAGAAACATAGTACAAATAAATGACATTAAATTAAAAAATACATTACAAATACAATTTCAAATATTTGAATGACCATATTTATCCCATAAATGATCAATCAAAGCATTTCGTAATGCAAAGTGGGCGTCTTTGTCTTTTATTTTTTTATATCGAGCGATAAATTCTTGAAATCTGATATGTTCATTGACAACATTTTCTACCACTGGAGTCGGTGCTTCCCTCGTATCTTGAATTGGTGCACTAAGATCCCGTTCATCTTCGATTATCATATTGTGCATTATAATGCATGCTTTCATTATATCATGCAAATGATTTTTCTTCCAACCACGGGTGGGAGATGCCACAATTGCAAATCGTGATTGAAAAACGCCAAATGCACGCTCCACATCTTTCCTGCATGACTCTTGTTTCATCGCAAAATACTACTTCTTTGGGCCACGCGGATCATGTATAGTCTGCACAATAGTTGACCATTTCGGATAAATAATATCAGCTAGATAATATCCAATATCATATTCTTTGCTTCCAATATTGTAATGAGCTGGAGGAGCAATTCCTTGTGCAAGATTAGAAAATAGACTGGACGACTCTAAAACATTTATATCATTATTGGTTCCGGGCATACCAAAATATGCATGCCATATCCAAATATCATATTCAGCCACCGCTTCTAAAATGATTGTTGGAGAACCACTACGACCTGCATATTGTCTCGCCCAAGCCGTGGGGCAATTTTTCCACCTCCAATACATACAGTCGAGACTTCCCAACATTCCAGGAAAACCTCGTTGTTTGCCAATATAGAGTAGTCTAGAAACATTATTGGCCGTAGGTGATCTCAAGTACTGCTCAGCAAAAACTTCCACTATAGCTCGACAAAAGCGTTGCATACACTGAATTGCAGTCGATTCTCCTATTTGGATGTATTCATCAGTAGCATCTGCAGGTAAGGCATATGCTAGCATTTTCAATGCAGGAGTTGCTATTTGATTAATCGACAACCCGAACCGTCCCAAACTATCACTTCGTTGTATGAAATAAACATCGTGATTCTGTATACCATCTACTATCCGAAGGAAAAGATTCCGAGACATTCCAAATCGTCTACGGAACATTGCTTCATTATATACTGGATTTTCAGCAAAATAGTCGTTAAACAACTTACGATCAGCAAGTTCACGATCGCGTCGAATGAATATGTGACCCGGAATTGAACCTCCATGTGTGACTTCTTCTTCTTGTTGGATGATGTAGGAAGCAACCAAATTTTGTTCTCGAGATATAGTTGTCAGTATTGCATTGCTTCTGTTTTGGATATTTTCGAAGAATTGAATATCATCTTCATTATCTGACAATGAATATGAGCTAGACGATATTGCATCAAATTGAAAAGTCGGATTAATTTTTGTGATATGAAGAATGCAATATTTATGTGTTAGTAGGATAATAATATTTTCGAAGAATTGAATATCATCTTCATTATCAGGTACATTTGGAACGGTAGATGGATTTGGAATGGTAGGTGGATTTGGAACGGTAGGTGAATTTGGGAGGTTAGGTGTATTTGGAACGGTAGATGAATCTGGGATGATAGGTGCATTTGGAACAGTAGGTGAATTTGGAATTGTAGGTGAATTTGGAAGGTTATGTGGATTTGGAACGGTAGATGAATTTAGAATGGTAGGTAAATTTGGAACGGTAATTGGATTTGGAAGGGTAGGTGGATTTAGAACGGTAGTTGAATTCGGAATGATAGGTGAATTTGGAACTGTAGGTGAATTTAAATCATTATGTGCATTTGGAACGGTAGATGAATTTGGAATGGTAGGTGTATTTGGAACGGTAGGTGAATTTGGAATGATAGGTGAATTTGGAAGGTTAGGTGCATTTGGAACGGTAGGTGAATCGGTAGGTGCATTTGGACCGGTAGGTGCATTTGAAATGGTAGGTGGAATTTCTACTATAAATATACTCCTGATTGTTTGAATGAATTATCAAACATTACAAATCATACTCCAAATAATATATTTCTTCAAAGAAAATCAATGGACTCCAGTAGCCGAACATCTAACTACTCTATCGAAGAAGATAAGCTATTATGTCATGTTTATCTTGACGTCTCGCAAAATCCTATCATCGGTATAAACCAATCCGAAGATCGATATTGGAGTCGTATTGAAGAAGCTTTCAATGGCGGCAGATCGAATAACATGCAAGAACGCAATAGAAGATCAATGCAATGTCGCATGCAAGTTATCTTCCGTGCTGTTAGAAAATTATGTGGCTGTGTAAGCATAATTGAAAAGCTGAAGCTGAGTGGCGCATCCGAGGAAGATATTGTAAGTCTTTAGTTTTAAAATATTCTGGATACGCTAACTTTATTTTTATACGGGTTGGATATTTTTGTACAGTTGAACCGAGCAAAAGACTTAATGATGCAAGATAAAAATTTCAGTCGAGGATTCAAATTTGATCATGTGTGGCCTATCATGAAAGATATGGAGAAATTTTCGGCCAACGACAGTGCACCGATACCACTATCAAAACAACATGTCACAAATTTGGATTCGTCACAATCAGATAATCAAGAACCGGAATCTCCAATGTCAGGTTCTCAAGGAATAAATTCATCTTCAATTAATTTAAGTAGTGATGAAAAAGCATATGGAACTCCATCTCAGCGACCACTTGGAGTGAAAAAATCCAAATTTAAAAAAAAAAAGAGAAGAAAATGTATCAGATTTAATTTCTACGATGAAGGAAGGTCATCGCGATCTTATCAATGTACTACAAAAGGGAGCTACCGATATGCAACAAAATTATGATATTAAGCTGTTAATGTTGCAAAATGAACAAAAAAAGCTAGAAATTTGTCAACAACAAATAGCATTGGCTGCATTTCAAGAGGAGAATAAAATTTTGTACAAGGATCTGACCACAATTGGTGATCCAGAAATGCGTCAAATGGTTCAAAATGAAAGAGCAAGAATTATGCAGAAAAGAGAGAAAGAACGTCGTCAACGTGAAGGCAACACATTTGGAAAATTTTTTGGTGATTTGGGAGGATTTGGATCTGGATCAGGACCTGATTTTCCAGATTATTGATAATTTAGTTTGATTCTCTTTTATTTAATTTAGTTTGATTCTCTTTTATTATCCTTGCACTTAAATTAAATGTATTTGATTTCGTTTTTTATTTTAATCGTGTGTTTGAATGTTTAAATATTATTCAATAAATTTGTGTATTCGATTATGTTATTTATATTAATGATTTACATTTACCTTTCAATTTATAGATTAATATGTTAATCAAATAAATTTCAATTATTAATACTAACAAAATATTTTTTAATTTAATATATTAATTAAATGCTTTTAAATCATTTAAAATATATTAAAGAATTCATATATTATTAAATATATTATTTATTAAATTAATCATAATTTAAAAATAATAAAAGAGTAAATAAAAAATTCTAAAAAAAAATACAACACCCTGCGTTAAATTTTGATGCAGGATGCCTCCTGCGTCAAATTTGACGCAAGAGGCGCTGGGTGCTATTTTGGATTCCAAAATAGCGCCCCGGTTGGAGGGCATAGGACAGCAAAATAGCGTGAAATGCTATTTTCAAGTCTCGGTTGGAATGCCCTTAGTAGTAGATAGATATTAGATATGTAACTTTGTTATTATTATTATTATTATAAAGATACAAAATGTCCAAAATATATTTTAAATTTTGGAAGAGCAAATACTATCTAATTTTTAGCCGACAAATTTGTATATAATATATTGCTACAAACATTGAGTTATAAAATAAATGACATAATATAAATTTATATATTTAATTCATATTTTCACTTTTTATAACCAAATTTAAAAGTTATTACTAAAATGCATATATATTAAAAAGAAATAAATTAAAATTATAGTTGATGAACTATTTATATTATTTTAAAAAAAATTATTAGTCTTCATTTTTAAAAAATAATATAGGAGGGTTAAAATGAAAGGGGTATTTTGGGTCAAGTACAAATGACTTTACATACATATAGGAGTGTTCATCGGTCGGTTCGGTTTGATTTTCGGTTTTTTATTTTTATTTTTTCGGTTTTCGATTTGACAAAGATATAATATGATATTCGAACCATTTTTCTTCGGTTTGGTTTTCTACCGAAATGGTTCAGTTATTTCGGTCGGTTATTTCGATTTTGATACAATTATTTAAATTAATAAGATAAATATATTGTAAAATATAATATGCTATCTTTTTACATGATTTCTTAGTAAAACATTTAAATATAAAGTTTAAATGATTTACATAAAAAACAATCAACTAAATATTATTCAAAATAATTCATCATTCACTGATATCATCTAAAAAAATATATAATAAAAATAAAATTATTAATTTAATGAAATTTCGGTATTTTCGGTCGGTTCGGTTTTGGCATATATAATCCGGAACCGAACCAAATAAATTTCGATTTTAACATTTATTTTCGAATTATAAAATTCGGTTTTCGGTTCGATTCAGTGTTCGGTTTTTTTTTGTTTGGATTTTCGATTTTTTCGGTTTTATCCGAAATTTGAACACCCCTACATACATAACATGATAGAGTTTTTTTTAATTTTGATTAACTATTTTTTTAAAAAAATAACCTACTCAATTGTATTTCAAATACATTTAAAGAGTTTATGTTTTAAAAAAAATAATTGACTAAAGTTATCTTCCAAATCTGTGAGTACTTTAAATATTATACTTACAAAACTAAAAATCTATTTACATGCAAGTATTTCGGCTGCACGACGATACCAGGGGGCGCAATCGTTGCGGGAAACGGACCACGGCGCCACGGAGTACGGATTCTGTTTGGCTCTCCGCAATGTCATTGTTCTATGCAATGTCCTCACAACAAGTCTATCCCGGTGCCGTTCACAAGTTAATACAGAAAGTTCACCTATACTGTTTGAGTGTGAATTTTTTGTTGTTGGATTCATATTCTTCTCTTCATGTTTAATTGTTAGATGTGAAGTTTTCTTATTCAATGTAAAGGTGGTTGAAAATCCATTGCTGGATGTGCAGGCCACGGAGGGTGCAGCACAGTCTGCTATCCAGTATTTCGAGAACATGAGAAATTTTCTTGTGGCTGTTGGCAAAATTAATGAAGTTGTTTACTTTTGAGGCATCTGATCTTGAAAAGGTTAGCATTTCAACTATTATGTTGTTTCTTGCTCCTTGCCGAATGTCCGTTGTGTTGTTTATATCATGGAAATGAACAATTGGTTGCTTCTTGAATGATGCTCTTCATCCTTTGTGCCATCATAACGTATTTAGGAAAGGGCCTTGGTATACTAATCATGTTCCTCATATCCGCCCAATTCACTTGACAACTTTCTCGAAGCAGATAGTTAGCAAGCATCTTTCCTTCTTTATCTTACACAATCTGAGTCACACCAGCACAAGTCAGTGAGATTAGCTAACTGATGAAACTTAAAATTAATAATTTATTATATGTTAAAACTTATATTTTAAAATTTAAGTTTCATTAAAATTATAAAATTATGTTATTTTAGTATTGTATGTTTATATTTAAATGTCTTACTAAATATGTTTTATTTTCAGGTTTTCTAAGTGTTGGTAAAATAATGATAACTCAAGCTAGAAAATTCAAATGGAGGTGATTCAAATATTTTTGGAATCCTTGAGAAATTATCTACAACTTTGCAGAAGACATGATTGCCTAAAAAGTTGGTTAAGATGATCAAATTGTGAAAATATCAAAAGGAGGACAAATTTACTTTCACCATGACCAGCATATAGTAAAAAAATCATAACTATTTCAATATTTAACCAAATGAGGTGAACCAAGTGGTAAAATTCATCTACAGACAATTCCCTACATGTTTGCTGTTTTGAGCAGAGTCAAATTCGGTGATTAAAGTCATGGAACAAAGCATTGAAAGAAGGGACATGGAATTGAAGTTGGAGGAGACAAAGACTACTATTACAACTACATTGCATTAATAGAATTTTTGACCATTTCTCTCATTTGGCCTATAAATAGAGGCCTTGTGCTAGCTTGAGAATCATTCTATCTCATTGTAAAATATAGTGTGAGTG
>NC_133306.1:8915622-8916337 GCF_012295235.1 Primulina huaijiensis
ATAATAATAATAATATGGATGCTTGTATTGTGAATCTTCGTAAATATTTTGCTTGTTTACCTGATAATGCGTTGAAAAAAATTTATAAAGCTAGATGTGAGCGACTAAGGTTGATGATGTCATATGGCATACTGAATGATATTCGGTTGATAATTGAAGCAAAAGTCCGATTGGTTAGGGAAGCAAGTGAAATAATAATAAGACATATGCCAGGATTTGGTAAAAGCACATATGCCAAAAAGCGAAGAGCTAAACGTATAGGTGGATGTCATAAATGTGCAAGGTGGACTTGTAAAGGGAATTGCAAAAATGTTGGAATGACATCAATGAATAGAGAAGATAAAATTTTATTCATTAAGAATGGTCTGAGTAAAGAGCCTTTGGATAATTTTCTAGAGGTTCTTGATACGCATTCTAGTGGGTACGTTCAAAATGAACTTCTTAAACTATGGTGGCAATTTCAACATGAGGAATATCAATATGGACGGTGGAATCAGCCTTATAAAGATCCTACTGTAATAACGCATATCTGTTTAAATAAGTAAATATATATATACAATTTCTTCTCGGGAATCTGACGTTAAAAGACCCTGTTTGCCAATTTATAAGAAAATTGGATGGAAGCATATCCTCGACTCATAGAAGGCGTTGAAGCCGTTACTGAACGTAGAATCAGAGGAAGATGTGAGCCACAATCACAACTACGTTGTATATA
>NC_133306.1:8916437-8916737 GCF_012295235.1 Primulina huaijiensis
AGTGATTATGCTATAGGAGCTGTGTTAGGGCAGAGAAAAGAAGGATAACCGTATGCAATCTATTATGCTAGTAGAACCTTAAATAGTGCCCAAATAAATTATTCAACTACTGAAAAAGAATTACTTTCAGTAGTATTTGCATTAGATAAGTTTCGATCTTTTTTAATTGGTTCTACTACTATTGTGTACACTGATCATTCTGCCGTAAAATATTTATCAAATAAACAAGATGCTAAGCCAAGATTAATACGGTGGATTTTATTGTTACAAGAATTTGATATTATAATTAAAGATAAAAAA
>NC_133306.1:8921212-8921365 GCF_012295235.1 Primulina huaijiensis
AAATACATATATATATATAAATCGGTATATGAGTTTGTTTTTAAAAATGAATATGTTTGTATATTTGAATATATAAAAGGAATAAAGAATCTAGGTTGTGATTTTCCGATAAATTTTATTACTAAGGGACTAGTAATAAGATAGTGTGGGGGT
>NC_133306.1:8922307-8970605 GCF_012295235.1 Primulina huaijiensis
CGGTTGTTCTAAATGAAATATAATGATTTAATTTAACATTTATTTTATGCAGTTATATATTTATATAGTTATATATATAATCATAGGTACCATATATAAAATATCGGTGAATTCGGTATTTTTTATAGTGGGAACTATATTACATTAGGTGTGTGTTTCAATATTTAATTTTCTTGGAACCATTATTTATGGTGGTTTCCTTTGTTTTACTTTTAGTTAAACAATATTGCATAAACCAAGAATAAATCCTCGAGCCTTGACAAAATTTATAATTTGTAAACTTCGTTCTTGCATTTGGTAATCTATAAATTAATAAATTTAAACTTAAAATAACCTCTCTGTGGATCGATCTCGTACTTACGAAATATATTACTTGCAGACAACCTACACTTGGGTGAATTATAATTTAAGTAGTAGCACTAACCTTGCAGGTTACTTAGTTCCCACTTCCCAGGGGCTAGCGTCGGCTTAAATGATGCCATGAATCGGCTTAAATTTTATATATCTATATTATTATCAAAATCTCTAATTTCGTTGGCTAAATAATTAGATTCTTTGCAAACTTGAAGTCATGACTTCCACAATCAAATGTTTAATGAAGCAATATATTACATCGTGATTTACTTCCACAATATTCGCTTATTTAATTCGAAAGAGATGACATAAAATAGCTACACAATCAATGGCTAAAACCAGAAGAGGATTTAGAATTCCAATGTCTCGCTTTCTCAAATCCATTGGTATAATTCTCAAAATCTTCAATACTAGCTTCGTCAATTTGTTCTTGAGTATTCATCACAAATGGTCCATATTGCACAACTGGCTCTTCCAATGGCTCACCTCCAACCAAAATAAACCTAAGGGATCTTGTGGATTTGTTCCATGCATCCAAGCCATCACCCGAGCCTAGAAGCACAAGGTTATGGGCCGACACAGGAGAAGATCGCGAACTTCCGAACACACCTTCACCCTCCATTCTATTAGACTCTTTCCTGACATGAATCAGAAGTTATCGAGCTCGATCGGTTTGTTTTCCAGCAACTGTGTGTGTAAACTTTGATCCGGATTTAGGTAAGGTTTTGGCTTCGATTATTGGTTGTTCTTGGTGGATTAGTTTGTATAAGTGAAGTATTAAGCTTTTCCCATATTTTTCCAGCTTGTTTTCTGACCGTGAACAGTATTTCCGACGAGCCACCTTTGCGAGATCACCGTTGTGCATTTTAGCCTCGATTCTTAAGTATTAAGCTTGAAATTTCATATTCTTAACGGGTTTTATAGGCTACCCGGAATTTGAATGCTAACCGAGCCGATTTAATTTGTTTTAGCCGGTTAGAATACAGTATATTGAAGTGTATAGCGAATTTATATTGTAGGTTATATCTTTGGACGAGTTCATCATAAAGTCCTTAAGAAATTACTGTGGTATTGTAAGTTGTAGTTGAGTTACGCTCAAACCTATATCATTATGACACTTATATTGGCGTGTAAGAATATTCAGTGGATATTGTTTGCTATTATGTGTCTTGAATGTTTATTCTGTTGCATTCATGCAAAAATTGTATTGGTATAACATATTGAGCCTTGACTCCTTTGACGACGATTTATGTTGATTCTGTTGAGATATATTGAGTCATCAGATGGACGAGTGGGTTAGGATTAGCCACATTCCCAGATGACAGCTAGGGACGAGCGACTTAGCTACTCGCATTCCCGATGCTACGTGCATGGACGAGCGGCGATTTGACGCTGCATTCTTGTTACGGGTGGCCACTGTTACTGTTGATGATGCTATTCGTTTGGAATCCATTTGATATCCGTTATTCCATTGTTACCATTCATGCATCGCATATCATTGCATTTACTTGGTATTATTACATGTCTTTTATATATGTCGTAATTTTACTAGTTTGTCGTACTGGGGTCCGACCGTATTTTCTTTTTATGTTGTGGTTGTGTTTGATGCCGTAGCAGGTCATTCCAAGGGATTTGACGCGTCTGGTAGAGCGTCAGCGAGTGGTACCCAGTAGTCAGTTGGTTTGTGTCATAGTCCCCAGTTATCTATATATTATACTGGTTTGATACATTTGCCAGGGAGATGTCCTGTGTAGCTGTATGGTGATTTTTTTATGTTGTTTTGGATTTTATTTGTGGTATGTTGTGTCTAGTCCTAGCCAGTGCGGCTGTAGGATATTTGTTTGGTTGATTGTGAACTTGATGTTATTTTCGAGCGTATATTGATGATGTTGTGTTTTGAAATTTTTGAGATGTCCTACTAACAGGGAGGTCATGCCAAAATTTCCGTAGGCCCAAATGAACATTTTAAACTCGTTTTCGCTATCTACACCAATTAATCCTTGTTGTTTGTTAATTAAATATTAATTAAGAGCATGAGCCCTCATAGTTTGGTATCAAAGCGTAACTGAGATGCGCTCGAATTAGAGTCTAGGACACTCGAGTTTAGACACAAATAAAATGATTGTGCATGTGTTTGATTATTTGCTCTTACTTGTTTCTATGCTTTGAATTAATTGAATTAGCATGACTACAGCGTATACTTGATTAAGTTTTGACATTTAATTTATAAATTGCCTATTAGTTTAAGTTTATGCTCTTATACTAAACCGATTATTCTGTTTCTGCCTCTGGATTAAATCTTTGTGTCACTACAAGAAAATATGCCTTCAACAACACATCAAAGACAACGGTTTTTTATTAAAACTATTTTCTTTTTTCTTTTAACAACGGTTTCAACAAAAACCGTTGTCGTAGCGTAAAAAAACCCGCTAAAAGACAACAGTTTCTTAAAAACCGTTGTTTTAATGTGTATACGACAACGGTTTTCTAAAAATCGTTGTCTTTTAGCGTTTTTTTCGGGGTCAAAGACAACAATTTTATAAATCGCTGTCTATTAGCGTGTTTTTTTGGACAAACGACAACAGTTTTAGAAAATCGTTGTCGTTTGGCGTGTTTTTGGGACAAGCAACAACGGTTATCTTAAACTTTTGCTAGCAAAACCGTCGCTAAAAATAGCGACAGTTTTATTAAAACCGTCGTAATTTTTAAATTAGTAAAAACCGTCGCTAATAATGACTGTTTTTAGGTGACAGTTTTTGACGTCGCAATTTTAAAAATAACGATAGTTTTAAGAAAAACAGTCGCTAATAGCGACGATTTTCGCTACAACCGTTGCTAATATCAACGGCTTTTCTAAACCATCACTAATAGCGACGGTTTAATTCACAACCGTCGCTTATAGCGATAGTTTTACAAAAATCCGTCGCAAATTGTCTATAAATATCCGTATTTTCGATCCATTTCCTCCATGCCTCTTCACATCTACAATAAATTTTTCTCTCTTAGACGATTTTAGTTTCGATTTAAGTTAAGTTTTTTCGTTTTAATTCTTGATAAATTTCTAAGTGTTAGTTAAGATCATGAATAATGTTAACTTAGTCAGATTGTAAGTTTTTTTGCTAGATTTATTAAATTATAAAAGTAATTTTGTTTTAATTTATTAAAAATATTAGCAACAGAAATTATATCATAAACCGTCGCTAATTTATAAACCATCGCTAATTTATAAACCATCGCTAATGAGCGACGGTAATTAGCGACGGAAATCTCATAAATCGTCGTTAATTAGCGACGGCTTTTTAAAAACTGTCGCAAATGATGGCTATGACAACGGTTAAAAATTGTTGTCGTTGAACGCACTTTCAACAACACCCTCAATTACAACAGTCACTACAAGAAAAACAGCATTCAACAACGCACCTACACTTAGAAAACAGCATTCAACAACGCACCTACACCTACACCAGTGAAAACCGTTGTCGTATGTGTGTTTTTAAAGCAAAAGCCAACGGTTTTATAAAAACCGTTGTCTTTTGAGGATCAAAGACAACGGTTTTTAGGGTCAATGACAACAGTTCTATAAAATCGTTGTCTTTGAGCGTTTTTTATAGTCATAGAACCGTTGTCTTTTAACGTGTTTTTTTGGACAATCGACAACGGTTTTAGCAAACCATTGTCGATTAACGTGTTTTTTTTACAAAGAACCCATATTTAGCGGTAGTTTTACTAAAACCGTCGTTAAAATAAGCGACGGTTTAAGCAAAATCGTCGCTAATTTAAAAATAGCGATGGTTTGGTTTAAAATCGTCGCTAAATTTAACGACGGTTAGCGACGATTTTAAGTAAAACCGTCGCATGTTTTAAATTTGCGACGGTTTGCTATATAGCGACGGTTTTATAAAAACCGTCGCTATAATGCAAATTTAAAACATGCGACGGTTTTTCAATTACCGTCGCTGTCCAAAAACCGTTGCAAATTGTCTATAAATATCCGCACTTTCGGTCCATTTTCCTCCACACCACTTCACAACACTTAAAATTTTTCTCTATTACACGATTTTAGTTTCGATTTAGGGTAAATTTTTTCGCTTTAATTTTTGGTAAATTTTTAAGTGTTAGTTAAAATCATGAATATTGTAAGCATAGTCAAATTGTAAGTTTTTTTAGATTTATTTAATTATTAAAAGTAATTTTTTTTATTTTACTGAAAATATTAGCGACGGAAATCATGAAAAAACGTGGCTAAAATTAGCGACGGACTTTATGGAAAACTGTCGAGGACGGTTTATTAAATCCGTCGCTGATTTTATTTTAAAAATCGTCGCAAATTGTAGCTACAACAACGGATAAAAACCGTTGTCTTTGTGCGCACCCCTTTAACCACAGGGCCTTTAACAACGGTTTTACAAGACGACCGTTGTCTTTAGCAAAATCTGTTATCGTTTAGCGTTTTTGTTGTAGTATGTCTTGTAGATGGCACCTGGACGTAAGGGCAGAAAAGGAAAAGAAGTTGTTCAGGAAATCTGAAGCTCTTAATGTGAGAGGACTTAACGAGACTGAATGGAGAAGACGAGGTCGTCGTCTTCGTGGTGAAGCATGAAATGTTAACGTTGAGCATGAAGTGGATCAGTTGATTAGAGGAATGGGTGAAATGGAACTAGTGATATCCCGATTTCAGAACATGCGTCCTCCTCGATTTTTTGGGATGAAGATGGTGAGAAAGCTGTAGCATATATGTTGGAGTACACTCCTGATTTGCAGCTTAAGTTGGCTATTTGTCAATTAAAAGTCCGAGCTCATTTATGGTGGGAAACTACTGAGGAATCTCTGAAAGAATCAGGTGAAAGAGTTACTTGGGATGTATTTTGCGCTCAGTTTGCTCGAGAATATTCACCGCCTTCGTATTATTTGGCCAAGGAACCTAAATTCAATAGATTAACTCAAGGTAACATGACTGTAGTAGAGTATGCCTCTCAATTTTCAGCGTTTCTTGCCTATGTTCCTCATGTTGCTAGCAGTGATCGGAACAAGCTATCGCATTTTATGCAAGGATTGAATCGAACCATTTGCACTTTAGTAGTAGCTGGAGCGCCTGTTAATTATGCCGATGTTGTAGAGAAAGCCAAGAATGTAGAGGCAAGTCTACTTTTGGAAGAACCACGATCAGTTCAATCATGTTTTCCTCAGAGTTTGGGGGGCAATGTGCCGATGTCAGTGGGTGCACCACTATACCGTCCTTTATTGCCGTATCAGCCTTCACAGTATTATCAACAACCAAAGCAGCAAAACATTAAGGTCAAAGGAAAACAGTTCAAGAAACAGACTCGTAGTAGTTCTTCTAGTTCCGGCAGTCAGCGTGGAAGTTCAGTTGGGTCACCAGGTGGAGTATTTTGTGATCGTTATGGTGGTAAGCATTTTAGTACTCAGTGTACGGGAGTTCATGTATCTTGTAATATATGTGGGCAAGTTGGACATTATGCTAGAGTATATCCGAATGCTGTAAGACAATAATTTCAGCAACCTCGGTTTGGTTAGGGTTTTAGAGGACAAACAACTAAAGCTTTTGTTCCGACTCAGTCTTTCCAGCAGTCTAGCTATCCTCAGCCTAGATGTTTTGTTCAACAACGTTTTCCAGGGTCACAACATGCTCGAGTTCATGCTCTAACTCAAGATCAAGTTCAAGAGGCATCGACGGAGTTATTGCAGGTATCTGCCTTATTTTTAATCATCCTACGCGTATACTGATAGACACAGGAGCATCTCATTCATTTGTATCCGTTGTATTTGTTGATGAGCATGAGATTGCTACTGTAATGCCCATGGGCTGTTCCCGATCCAACTGGCGGGAGTCGGTTATCCCATGGCCCANGTGGATCGGGAACAGACCATGGGCATTACAATAAAAGGCGCCTTTTTATTGTAATGCCCATGGACTGTTCCTGATTCAACTAACGGGAGTCGGTTATCCCATGGCAGCATTACTCAATGACTCCTCTAGCCCAGGCACTGGAGTTTGTACCTCTACAGACTCGAACCTAAGATCTCCTGGACATATAGATACTTAGCACAAACCAGACTTGTGCTAAGTATCTATATGTCCAGGAGACCTTAGGTTCCAGTCTGTAGAGGTACAAACTCCAGTGCCTGGGCTGGAGGAGTCATTGAGTAATGCTGCCATGGGATAACCGACTCCAGCTAGTTGGATCGGGAACAGCCCATGGGCATTACAATAAAAGACGCCTTTTTATTATAATGCCCATGGGCTGTTCCCGATCCAACTGGCGGGAGTCGGTTATCCCATGGCCCATTACTCAATGACGCCTCCAGCCCAGGCACTGGAGTTTGTACCTCCCCAGACTCGAACCTAAGACCTCCTGGACATATAGATACTTAGCACAAGTAGCTCAATTGGTACCAGACTTGTGCTAAGTATCTATATGTCCAGGAGATCTTAGGTTCGAGTCTGGTGAGGTACAAACTCCAGTGCCTGGGCTGGAGAAGTCATTGAGTAATGGGCCATGGGATAACCGACTCCCGCCAGTTTGATCGGGAACAGCCCATGAGCATTACAGCTACTACTCCGTTGATAGATACTATGTCAGTCTCTACACCTGCCGGTGTATGTTTGATGTCTCATGAAATAATTCTGAATTGTGTAATTAGATTCTATGATAATATTATGATAACTAATCTAATCAAGCTAGATATGTCTGACTTCGAATGTATTCTGGGAATGGATACTCTGTCAAATTATCGAGCTAACGTTGATTGTTTCCATGGAGTTGTCAGATTCAGATCGTATTTTGGTAGTAAATGGAATTTTTACGGTAGCGATTCGCAATCACGTATTCCATTAGTGTCAGCAATGGAAATGTTTAGACTCTTGTCAACAGGAAATGAATGATTTATGATCTATGCAGTTGATGTGACATGGGGAAAAAGATTTGAAGTTTCAGATATTCCCGTTGTCAAGGAATTTCCTGATGTATTTCCTGACGAGATTCCTGGATTTCCACCCCAGAGGGAAATAGATTTTAGAATTGAGTTGGTGTCCGGGACAAATCTTATTTGTAGAGCACCATACCATTTAACTCCAGCGGAATTGAAAGAACTCAAAGAGCAATTACAGAACTTACTAGAAAATGGCTATATTAGACCAAGTATGTCACCTTAAGGAGCTCCGGTATTGTTTGTAAAGAAGAAAGATGAAACGATGAGAATGTGCATTGATTACATGCAGTTGAATAAAGCTAATGTGAAGAATAAGTATCCTCTGCCGCGTATCGATGACTTGTTTGATCAGTTGCAGGGTACAACAGTATATTGCTTCATAATATAAGTATATCATTCAAACCCTATTTTGACTATGAATATAAGTATTATCAATATTGTCAAGTATAAAAGAAGGGTGTTACACTTTCCTGCCATGAATCGGAAGTTATCGAGCTCGATCGGTTTGTTTTCCAGCAACTGTTTGTGTAAGCTTTGATCCAGTTTTAGATAAGGTTTTGGCTTCGATTATTGGTTGTTCTTGGTGGATTAGTTTGTATAAGTGAAGTATTAAGCTTTTCCCCTATTTTTCTAGCTTGTTTTCTGACCGTGAATAGTATTTCCAGCGAGCCACCTTTGCGAGATCACCGTTGTGCATTTTAGCCTCGATTCTTGAGGTATTAAGCTTGAAATTTCAGATTCTAAACGGGTTTTATAGGCTGCCCGGAATTTGAATGTTAACCGAGCCAAATTAATTTGTTTTAGTCGGTTAGAATACAATATATTGAAGTGTATAGCGAATTTATATTGTAGGTTATATCTTTGGACGAGTTCATCAGAAAGTCCTTAAGAAATTACTGTGGTATTGTAAGTTGTAGTTGAGGTACGCTCAAATCTATATCATTATGACGCTTATATTGGTGTGTAAGAATATTCGGTGGATATTGTTTGCTATTATGTGTCTTGAATGTTTATTTTGTTGCATTCATGCATAAATTGTATTGGCATAAAATATTGAGCCTTGACTCCTTTGACGGCGATTTATGTTGATTCTGTTGAGATATATTGAGTCATCAGAGGGACGAGTGGGTTAGGATCTCCACATTCCCAGATGACAGCTAGGGATGAGCGACTTATCTACTCGCATTCCCGATGCTACATGCATGGACGAGCGGCGATTTGATGCTGCATTCCTGTTACGGGTGGCCACTGTTACTGTTGATGATGCTATTCGTTTGGACTCCATTTGGTATCCGTTATTCCATTGTTACTATCCATGCATCGCATATCATTACATTTACTTGGTATTATTACATGTCTTTTATATATGTCGTAATTTTACTAGTTTGTCGTACTGGGGTCCGATCCCTGTTTTCTTTTTATGTTGTGGTTGTTTTTGATGCCATAGCAGGTCATTCCAGGGGATTTGACGCGTCTGGTGGAACGTCAGCGAGTGGTACCCAGTAGTCAGTTGGTTTGTATCAGAGTTCCCAGATATCTATATATTATACTGGTTTGATACGTTTGCTAGGGAGATGCCCTGTGTAGCTGTATGGTGATGTTTTTTTTATGTTGTTTTGGATTTCATTTGTGGTATGTTTTGTCTAGTCCTTGCCAATGCGGCTGTAGGATATTTGTTTGGTTGATTGTGAACTTGATGTTATTTTCGAGCGTATATTGATGATGTTGTGTTTTGAAATTTTTGAGATGTCCTACTTACGGAGAGGTCATGCCAAAATTTGTGTAGGCCCAAATGAACGTTTTAAACTCATTTTCGATGTTTACACCAATTAATCCTCGTTGTTTGGTAATTAAATATTAATCAAGAGCACTGTCCCTCTCAGTTTTCTCACGCTTTGAATATTTGAATTGAGATATTGATGCAAGTTCTTCACTTCTGAACCACATAAAATAATATCTGAAAGAGGCTGACAATAAGTTTTTTCAAAATTTACTATTTGTCTTTCTGTTATATGTGTTCCGAAAATGTCTGTGATCGAGTAATAGTGCTACGAACAAATGGACCACATCGACTTGGAAAATGGAAATATTTGTACAAATTTTACGTTTTGTCACCACTTTATGGAAAATCTTTAGGTAAAAGTGTAAGTGGAATTATGTATTGTTTTAAAAGCTTTAGTATGTTTTAAAATTTGATTGATGTACTATATGTTTGTTATGTCTTCGCTGTATGTTCCGTTCTGATTATGTTCTTTCATGTCTATCTAAGTTTTGAATATGCTAAAAACATTATAACATTATTAAATATAGAACTATCTCCATTTATTTTCTTTTTTAGCATAAGGTTTGAGAAGTTTATTGATGTTCGAAGTAGTGATATATTTAATAATGTTTAATTCTCTAGATGAAATCTTTGAATGCAATTTATATTTTCAACTTATACAGATTTAAAATTAAATATGAAATTTAAAATGCAACATATATTTTCAAGTCATTCAGATTTTAAAATTGAAAAATGACAAGACTTTGAGAAGTTTAAATAGAAAAATAGATTTTTTTTAATTGATTACATCATGTAATTAAATAAATATTTAATATCAACTGTCAAATATTTTAAGTTGTGTAATCCGATAGGTCTATTTAGCCATTTGAGAGTGCAATGAGTGTTGAAACTTTGATTACATGAAAATTGCATTTATAATAAGGTATTTTAGTTTTTTAAATTTTTAATAATCCAATTTCTACTGTATTTTAGGAACAATAAGGTATTATATTCTTTGTGGGGAGAGTTTAATTTTTCAATGACATCATGATATACCTGGAAAAAGTAGGTGAAGAAACTGTAGTTATAGGTCCCAACATGATAGTAATTAAATTGAAATTTGAATCAAATGGTGGAATTTTGTCATAGGTAATTTCGATTATTCAATTTCTTATTAATTTTATATATTAAACTAAATATTAATGCAATTCTAAGGGTTACTACTGATTTCAAGACCCAAAGTTTAATCAGCACTATTTCAACGCCATCTGCTCAAACCAAATGCAAAGGGATTTTTTAAGGACAATTAGCAAGTTTCTGAAAATGACGAGATGTATTTATGCAAGGATTGTAGGTGTAGTCTCTTAGGAAAATTGATCATATTTATCTTGTAAAAGTGTTACATAAAAAAGTGAATTTGGTTGGGAATAGATTTTATTGTGAAAAATGTAATAATTTTGATATGACTAGAAATTTGAGGCTTGTTTAACAAACATATGATAAACTTTTGCAATATGTTATTTTAATATTATATATTAAGATTTATTTAAAAACGTTGTATGTAAGAAATGTTTAAATTTTTTTTAATTTTTAATTTTCTAATTGTACGATCTATAATTCATTTAGTTTATTTTTATTAAATTCTCATATTTACTAATTTTAGTTGTTAATTATATAAAATAACATTATGTACATCACAAAAATATATAAAAGCAGAGAGTTTTATGCTTACTTAGTAAAATCTCATCAAAATGAAATTTCTATATAAGAAAATAATTATATCATATAAGTATCAACATAAAGTATTAAATATTTAATAATAAATATATAATGCATTAAGTTATTGTGTCGATATATAATGAATTCTCTATTTTTGTGGGGTTCACATACACATAGAACAATAAAACATCACGTCATAGTTTTACTTATTAATTTAATAGTTTATTACGTAAAATAATTGATAGTGTATTGCACAAATGAAATAGTATTCCAAACGGACAAAAACTTACGTGAGACGGATGAAATAGTATTCCAAACGGATAAAAACTTACGTGAGACGGAGACGGATGAAATAGTATTCCAACCAGGCAAAAACATGTGTGAGACGGTCTCACGGATCGTATTTGTGAGACATATCTCTTATTTGGGTAATCCATTAAAAATTATTACTTTTTATGCTAAGAGTATTACTTTCTATTGTTAATATCTGTAGGTTGAACCATCTCACAGATTCCTAATCTGTGATACGGTCTCACATGAGACCCACTCTTCTATACGAAAAAACTCACACCAAGAATAACTGGGTGAAGTAAAAAAATAGGATTAAGCCATAAAAGATTTAAAAATGAAGGACTCTAGCTTTTTTTTTTTAAAAAAAAGAAGGAGTTGACTCTTGATTATTATATCAAGCCTTAATTAAACTGTTAACTTAATAAATTAATTTTTATGTTCTCTTTTTTCTCTTTCTTCTCCGTCTACGCACTTCTTCAATTACCAGCTGTAAAAACCTCATCTACCACATCTACTGCTTCCGCTTTACATTAAATGGAAGTTGACCACCTGTTGTTGCTCATTCCTCAGATCTAGATCTAAATCAACTCCTATTGCCCGATTCTTCTGTATTTGAAGACCAATTCGTCTGCATTTGACCGATTCTTCTGTATTTGAAGACTTCTTCTGTATTTGAAGACCAATTCGTCTGTATTTTAAGAAAAAACACGGACACAGTAAGTTTCTTCCTTGAACCTCATTCATTGTTCATTGTTTTCTTCATGTAGCCAATGACCAAAATTGTCTGCCTATCGAGAAGAATTCATCTTGTTCAACGAAGACTTCTTGTTGGTCGACCAAACTTTGTGGACAGAAGAATTTCTTGGTCGATCAAGATGAATTCCTTCTAGGTCGACCAGAATGAATTCTTTCTTGGTCGACCTAGAATAAGTGGTCGACCGAGAGATAATTCATCTTGGTCGACCATAATGAATTCTTTCTTGGTCGACCGAGAATAAGTCGGTCGACCGAGAAATATGACCGACTTATTTTCGGTCGACCAACAACTTGGTTTGGCCACGTTTTTTTTCCTAATTTAATAAATTTTGCCCAATCTAATTATCATATGTTTTGGTGAATTTTGTAGATATGCCAACAGTTATTGTTGTTCATTTTGATGGGAAATGGGAAAGTGAGGAGCTGGTATATAAATGGAATCCAGGGCCCAATGCAAAGTTTGTTGCTATTCCAATGGACGATGATATTTGTTATTTTGAAAATTTAAAAGATGAACTATATAGAGCGGGGAAAGTAGAAGATACTGCCAACTTGAGGTTGAGTTATCTTTTAGATTTGCCGTGCAACATTCAACCGATTTATATAGATAATGACCATGATTTGAAAGCATATTTCTATCTTGGTTGTCCTAGAAGTAGACCAGTGCTTCAAGTTGAAATAGAACGTGTTGCTTCTTTTGATGTTTTTGATAATGTGCACGGATATGGTATTTATGAAAACAATTGCAATTATAACGAACAGAGACATTTTGATGATTATTTTCAATTGAATATTGTTTCTGTGGATCGTAATAATAGCAGTGACTTTTTTGACGAAGCACATAATGTGGATACCATGCATGTTGATCGTAGTAACACAGACGAGTTATATGATGAAGCACGTAATGACGCAAATGAGGTCGAGGCAAATGTGGTTGCAATTAATGACGCAAATTTGGTTGCGGATGTGGATATTGATAATGCCACATTTTCATTCACGGATGGTTCAAGCTTGTTTGTTGGTCAATAGTTTCCAAACCGAGAAGCGGTGAAAAAAGAGCTAATTAGAATAAGTTTGAAAGCTTGCTTTGAATTTGAGACGGTTAAAAGTATCCAAAAAGTGTACGCCGTAAAATGTGTAGTGTCTGATTGTAGGTGGAGAATATGGACCTCAAAGATTAAGAATGATTCACATGCATTCTCTGTTCGGACATATTGCAACACACACACATGTGGTTTGACTGGGAGACGAAAGAGAATCCGTGGAGCGAGTTCTGCTGTTGTTCGTGATATGTTGGTGGATAATTTCCAAGGTCATCCAGTGCCAATTGTACCAAAAGCGGTGATGTCGATGATGCGCAATAGTATGAATGCTGATATATCATACTACAAGGGTGGGAAAGGAAAAGAACTTGCGGATAATATGTTGAAAGGTGATCCTACGAAGAGTTTTATTCTATTGACTTGTTATTTGCACATGGTTGAGCAGATGAATCGAGGAAGCATAACAGACATATTTGTCGACGAGGAAAATCGATTCAAGTATATCCTTTGGTGCATGCATCAGAGGATATCGAAGTATGCGGAAAGTTGTATCAATTGATGGTACGTGGTTGAAGGGCAAGTATAATGGTGTTTTACTGGTGGCATCGGCACAAGATGGCAATTATCACCAATATCCTTTGGCGTGGGGAATCGTAGATGTCGAGTGTACTTCTTCGTGGAGTTGGTTTTTAACGAAGTTGTTAGAAGTAGTACCAGACGAGAATGAATTGATGATAATTTCATACAGGCATCAAGGAACCATTAATGTGGTTTCTACTGTATATAGGAATGCACATCATGGTCATTGTACGTGGCATTTATCCCAAAGAATGAAAACTAGATGCAAAAAAAAGGGTGCAACCGAAATATTTTTGCACATTGCAAAAATTTATAAGCGTATCAAGTTTGATATTGCATACAATGAATTTAGGAATAAATATCCTGAGTCAGCGCAATATTTGGAAGAGAGAGACTCACTTGATAGATGGACTCGAGCATATTGTCCAAAGACCCGTTACAATATTATGACGACAAACGGGGTTGAGTCGATCAATGCTAGACTACTTGAAGAAAGGAAGCTGCCAATCATTGCACTTTTAGATTCTTTGCAGAAACTGGCCTCGTCTTGGTTTGCCCGATATCGCCATACATCAATTGAAAGTAACACTAATATGACCCCTACGATCGAGGGGATTCTTCGTAGCAGGTTCACAGATGCCCAGGGAATGCAATTTTTTGAATTAGGACGTTTAGAGTTTGATGTTAGGAGTCGTGGACATTCGGCCATAGTGGACCTGGAATCAAAAAGATGCACATGTCGAGTTTTTGATATTGATAGAATCCCATGTGCTCATGCCATCGCAGCCAGTTGGTTAGCCAAGATTGATTTATATGATCTCTGTTCAGACTACTATTCTACAATGTCATGGTGCATGGCTTACTCAGAGACTGTGTACCCCGTTCCGGAAGAAAATGAATGGCCACACAACATTAATTTTCCATTGGTGTTGCCTCCTTTGTTAGAGAAGAGAGTTGGCAGAAGAAAACAAAACAGATTCCTTCAATCGGTGAATTCAGCAAGAGATAGCTTGAGGGTCGACCAAAGTTTTATTTTTGGTCGACCATGAGCCTAATGGTCGACCAACCATTAGTTTTTTTTGGTCGACCATCAAGCTCATAGTCTGGGATGAGCTTGATGGTCGACCATTAGCTTCATGGTCGACCATCAAGCTCATGGTGGACCATTAGCTTGATGGTGGACCATTAGCTTGATGTTCGACCATTAGTTTTTTTTTTTTAAAATTGATATTAATAATTGTCGAAATTAACATTTTTGTGAGATTATTATTCCGTGATTCATATGTAAATTAAAACATATAACGTAACGAAATTATGATTCATATATTTTGTTGTGAGATCGCGACATTTTTTTTAAATGTAACATGTTTGTGAGATCGGGACACATGTCAATTAAAACATATAACATAATCATATTTTTTAAAATGTAACAAAAGACTGCGATTGTGATTCTGTGATTCATATGTAATTTAAAACATATAACATAATCCTGAAATTACCCTTCATTTGGTTTTTTAAATGTAACATTTTTGTGAGATCGTGACACATGTCAATTATTACATATAACATAATCGTGAAATTGCGATTCTTATTTTTTAAAATATAACAAAATAGTTCGATTGTGATTCCACGGTTCTTAGGTAACTTAAAACATATAACATAATCATATTTTTTTTAAAATGTAACAACATACTGTGAGATCGTGAGACATGTCAAAACCCTAAAACCTAAAAACCCCAAACACTAAAACCTAAAGCACATTGGTCGACCAAAATGACAGTGGTGGTCGACCCAAAAAGCTATTGGTCGACCATTAGGCTCATGGTTGACCAAAAGGACAGTTTGGTCGACCAAAAAGCAACTGGTCTACCAAAAATGAGAATGGTCGACCAAAAAAAGAGAGTGGTCGACAGAAAAACTACCAGTGAATTACATAAGAAACAATGTTCCAATAATTACATAAAATTGTCCGATACATTACAACACCAATCATTAAGGAACATATTACAAGCTAAACCAATCATTAAGGAACATATTACAAGCTAAAAAATATCTAAACTCAGATACTAATCTATCATCTAAAGTTAGTACTAATTGCACACTCTTCATTGACAACGAGTATCCGGAAACAGCTAACACAAATGCTCCGGAATCTTCACTGTGAAAAAAGAAAAGGAAATGAAAAGTAAATATTTACTGTAAAAGTAAAAAAAATATAATGAAGTTATTATATTTTAAATAGAAAGTTGGCAACGTACTGTATAATCTTAGCACGGAATTCATCATGTAGTTTTATAGTCCATGGCCTCTCGGGGTGTGGGTTGTTCCCAACAATGGATAGCAGACGAGCAGCGTTTATAAGTATGAGCTCTATTTCCTCATTCAGATCTTTCAATTTGGGATCGTGCCTTCGCTGCAAATCATATATAATGCTCTTATTCACCCTTGTAACGAGTTTTATCAAAAACCAGTGCCCATCTCTGTCGACAAGGATGAGAATTCTTTGTGCCTTTTCCCACGACAGACACGGCCATTCTGGATCACTACCTTTCCCTTTGCTCGCAATCCCTACCAAATTTATGTTGAAATTGTTATCTTTATCTTCGGCCAAAACTGAGATCGCAGTGTAGAAATGTCTGTCCATCAACGACACCTCTGGCGACATCACTTCAGGATGTCAGATCTGCATCTCAAGCAATCCACAGAGAGCTTCGTCGATGTGCTGAATTCAACATAACAAAAGATTTTCAATGTTTTTAATAAGTTCTCTAAAAATCTAAACACTTTGCAAATGCTTACAGAGACAGTGACACGTGAGTTTGCGATCGGCATGGGCCCGTAGAACGACTTCTCATATTCGGCATAAAAACCTCGAATCCTACTTGGCGAAGTTCGAGCACCGATGCCCTAACTCGCGCCAGCGAGTTGTTTACCTTCAGTGTCACGGTCTCCGCAAGTGGCCTTACATCGTCATCTATAATTGTCCCAAACTGACGGTTCGCTACGTAAAATGATCAATTGTAACAATTTTAATGCAAATATGAACAATAAACAAGGTATAGTGTAATAACCTCTCGACGTGGTCGCATCGCCTTCTGACATACGCTCATCTGAAGTCACTTGAATATCTAAAGACAAAAAGTATATTTTTTAATATACTATACATAAATATAAATATAAATATAAAAAAAGTACATTACCTCACCTTCTGCGGACTCCTCTGTAATGACTGGAATGTTAGGCTTAAATATATGTTGGGTTTGGCTACTACTGCCAATTTCCCTACCCAGATTATTATCCACACCTAACAGCGTACATTAAACAAATTAAAATAATAACAACTAAAATACAAATAAGAATAGACAAGATGTAGTGTAATAACCTCTCGACGTGGTCGCCTCGCCACCTGACTTACGTGCATCCGGAGTCACTTGAATATCTAAAAACAAAAAGTTTATTGTTTAATATACTATACATAAATATAAAATCAAAAAAGTGCATTAACTCACCTCCTGAGGACTCCTCTGTAATGGTTGGAAGGTTAGGCTCAAATATCTGTTGGATTTGACTACTATTGCCAATTTTCCTACCCAGATTATCATCCACACCTAACAGCGCACATTAAAAAATTTAAAATAATAATTAGAATTCTAGAAAATCATTGTATTACATAAACATAAATATAATTAATAAACCAAAATCTGCCTCAGATGATTTCCTCTTCCGCCCTCTGCTATAGGCTATGCTATGATCTCTATCCTGATGCACTGGCATGTTAGACCTCATCTCAGCAAAACCAGCTCTAATCTGTTCAGTCAGACTCAACCACAACTCATCGAGACCAAGATTAAAACTCGATTTCAAGTCAGCTAAAGCTTGATTTATATTCCTGATAGACGCCCTAATCTCAATAAATTCTGTTGACATCTTAACATGCATAGACGTAACGGAATCCTCCAACGCAGTCAATCGCCTCTCGAAACTATGCTCCAAGGGTGATGGGCAGCGGGAAGGATTGAGTCTAAAGTGGACTCTAGGACCCGTACGCATAGGAGAACTGGTGCTAGAGCTGGATCTATTGAGATCACCAGAACGGGTGCCGGAAACGTCCGGAGATGCATGTGCAGAACGCGTGTGCTGGACAGAGGGAGTTGAATGTGCAGAATGCATGTGCTGGACTGAGGGAGACTCCAGAGGGTGCTTGCTACATACGAATGTCTGACCCTGCCTCCAGAGCTCGAGTACCCGAGTGGTGACCGCATCGAGCGCATAATCAACAAAAACCCCGGTCGTATAATACGCTGAAACGAGCTCCTCGGGAGTAGGAGTCAAACATCTAAGACAATCCTACATTTAATTAATAACGTATCAGATTAATTAAAAATTAAGTCCACGGTTATTATAACAAATCATTTCATATTACTTACATCTATAGCACAATCACCAAAGGCTGCAGTGACATCAACAGCATTTGGGGCACGGTTTGACGCCCACGTGTTAGTCACCCACTGAAACATCCTGGGCAACATCAAACCGTCCACATCTCTTCTCCTTGCAAACTTTTGTGCCACGCTCGGATAATATTCATAAGCGAGGATCTGTAACATAAATTTAGAACAATGTTATTAGTAGAAATAAAGATAATAAATCCAGTTTTAACATTAAAAAAATAATATACCTGCAGAGGCAGCACAAAACCACCGACAAGGAAGCTGTCATCAACTTCTTTCCGAGCCTGTGCCTCGGTGAGGTAATTATATCTCCCTAAAAGGTCCTTCTTCAAACATCGGACCGCATCACGAAAGGCTACTCTACCCCGCGGATAGCTGTTAAACCTATCCAAATCATCTATGAGCCTCATGTATTTAGGGTCGATCTTATTCGTTTTTTTCCTAGTCCCCTCACCGAACACAAAACAACAGAAGTAAAGACTAGCCATCTTTAACTTCTCCACGTCTACACCAGTCTCATTCTGCACTTGAAGATTCATCTTCGTCTCCAAATAACTCAACACAATCTCAGACTTACTGGCAAAGTGTCTAGAGCCAAAGACACCTCCCTCTGATAAATCTACAGGCTCTGTAGCGCAATCGAGGCCGATTATTAAACAATACTCTAACAAAGAAAATCTAACCGGTCTCTTGCGCACCACCATCCAAAACTCATCACTGCCCGTGTCAACTATCTGATTACTCATCAAATACCACATAATTTGACTAGAAATATTAAAATCTCTGTGATACCTAACCAAATTACCAAAAAGAGACTGCTCCAAAAAAATGGCTCTCACGTCGATGTTGAGATAGTGAAAAATCTTCTCCACAACCTCTTTATATTTTGATTCGAGTGTTAACTTGCAGCGAAAAATTGTATCCCTGCCTAGTTTTCTCTGCAAATATACCTGTCACAAATACAAATATATTAGAATAACAAACTGATGATAAACTGAACCAACGCAAAACCCACGCTCAAGCGTACTTGGTCGACCAAGAAGCGTTGGTCGACCGTCGAATAGGCTCTTGGTCGACCAAACCACGCTTGGTCGACCAAACGTACCCTTCTTCCTCAACAACTCAACACACACACCCTTTCTTCTTCAACACGACGGTTCGACCCTTTCTTCCTCAGCACACGCACGAAGAATCAAATAACAGAATAAATGTGAACATACCATATTTTGGTCAGCCATTTCTCGGATGTGTTGCAAAAAAAATGTTGAAGAAGGGTTTCGTCGATTCAGTTGCGCGGATTTAGTCGACGGGAAAACGAGGGCAAGTGAGTCGACTGCGTAGGGTTTACAGTGAAGTGAAGAGGGAAGTTTAGAAGAGTGAAGAAGGATTAATCAATTTTAAACTTAAAACATAGGGATATTTACGTAATTTAACATCTGAATCTTTTTTTTTTAAATAAGTCTCGAACGACTCCCTTTTCCCTAAAATTCCCAGAATAACTAAAGACCTAAATGACCATTCACAATTAACAAGATCGGTTCTTCTATAAAGGCGATAATAATAATTTGATTCAATATTTTCACACATTTCTCACACAAATCCAATACTTGACATAATAATTACAAGTAATAGATAATATATGTTTTCTCAATTTCTTGTAATAAAAAAATCCTCTTCAAATGGATTCGTCCAAAGAAAAAAAAATGTTTTAAAAGTATTTTTTGTAGTTTAGTGGATTAGAAAACTTTTTGAGAGATATCAATTATTAGTTTTTGAAGATTGTTTTTTGGATAATAGAAATCATTAATGTCTGTTTTAAACACTTTAATATAATCGAAGTTGAAGGGCACAAATGGCAGGAAAAGCAATTTTTTTCACTCAAAACGCTCCATTTTCTACTCTTAGAACCTTGTCGGTCGACCAAAGTCTTTCCAAGTTCAGTCTCCTCCTATAACTTTCAAATTTGGCCGTAATTGGATCTCCAAAATCTGAACATGGCGTCGTTTCCTGCAAATTTCATCTACACAACGATATCCAAACGCCATTACCGAGTCTTTCTGATTCCATGGTAAGAAATTCATTCAATTTTTTTCTTTTCTTATTTTCTATTGAAAATTGAAAGTAAAGATGTATCGCTTTTGGAGAAATTAATCTCCGTTTTTCTTTTTCTTTTTTTGAGACAATTAATCTTGCAACTTTTCGTGTGACTAATTGCTAATGATGTTATGAGGGTATTATTTGATTAAAGATTTAATCTTTAGGGTAAAGAGGAACAGTTTCCTGTGCTGTGCAAGGGGCAGAGATTACTGTAGCTCATTCCCAGTTAAATACGTTCCGAATAAATGTTTAATAAGCGAAAATTTTGAACCCTCTTCTTTGGGTGTGAAGAACTTGGTGGAACGGGAGAAGCATCATAGCCTGGATATAAATGTGCCTCGAGTAATATCTTCCAGTAATTCTCGCGGAAGGGTTCTGGATACTGGGCCCGAGAATCATGAATACCTACGTATTGCTAACATAAACTATTGTTTAAATTTGAGAACGGTTCAGTCAAACCCAGTTGTGATGGAATCTTAACTAGTTTTGTGATGATTTTAGAGGTGGAAGAAGATAAAGAGGACGACGTCATTGCTGTGAATGATGAATTTACCGAAGATGTTGAGGAAATGGTTGAGGATTATAGTAACTTACGTCAAGGAATTCAAGCTGGTCAAAGCCAGCAAGATGTTGAGAAGTCGGCAATTGAGTTACTTGCTTCCAGGTTTTAACTTGATATACTTTGAAGTTTGAACTCTTTTCTAATTTGGGTACCTACTACCTTGTCAGTTCAAACTATCAACAAATTCATCTCGATCTACATTATGTTTTTATGCTTGATGAGAAATCCTGAATAGCATTATGTGCTGTGAGCACAGGCCGCCACAGAATTTTATGTAGCTCACTTGGCAGCTGGTCTACTAGTAGACACAACCTTGAACAAGCAGAAACTGGTGCGATTGATTTCACAACTAGAAATGTAGGTACTGTATGCTGTGATAAGCTGGAGCAATAAATCCTGTAATGAATAGGGCATCATTCACAAACCAAATTTTGATTCTTACTTAGTTTTGAATTTGCGAAAGCCTCTCTGTTCAATATTTCCAGGAATAATAGTTACCTTCACTTGAAATAATTAATGGCTGAAGTGGAACCCTATTGTAAATTTGGTGCATTCAGTTGTGTTATGCAACATAAACAAGATTGCATTTGCAGCTGGGATGGTGAGGCCTAACTTTGAAATGCTTCAGTCCCTAATGATGACTCAAAATGGCTTGAACTGGGGATTCCAGTGGATTGTGAATGACATTTTTTTGTTTCCTTTTTCATTGTGATAATGTGGCCACTGAAGAGAGTCCCTGGACAAGCTCATTGAGACATTACAGTTTATTGGTTTAGACTTGGGAGTTCTCATGCTTTTGTTCTTGCATTGAGAGTGAATCCCCGTTTAAGGTTCAGTTTAGGTGATGCTAGGGCCTAGTTGTTAACTAATCCTTCAAGATTCCCACTCATGATTAATATAATAAATACAAAGATTATGATGATAAATCTTCATTTTGTGGACATCTTTGTGATGGCTGTATAATGAACCTTGTGATTATTTTACCACCAAACTTTTCTGTTAAGAGTAATTATATGAGATTAAAAGACTTGTGATGCTCAATCAAAGTAATTTTTGACAATGATTTTTCTTATATGCGTAAGGCAGTTTTATGTAACAAGAAATGCTGTATTCTTACAGGGCATTTACCGCCCTGGAGCTGAAAAAGAAACTACAGAGAAAAAGATTTCCTCTTGAAATTGTTGATGCATTGATAGCGGACTTTCAGAGCAGGTGCTTGGCCTAGTTCTTTCCTAATTCCATAACTTCTTCAAGAAAGAAAAAATAAAATTTCACTAATAGTTTCGCATAATCTGTTACTGGATTATTGGTGGTGTAATCATTACTTGTGCAAGCAACACTGTCAGGCCTTTGGTGAGATAATGTAATTTTCTAAGAAAACCAAATAACTCACGGCTTAATCCGCTTGCACAAATATGGCTGATCCTTGACATTTACTATTTACTGAAGGGGTCTGATCAATGACTGCTTATATGCGGAAACATTTGCTCGCTCTAGATGGTCTTCCTCAAGCTGGGGTCCTCGGCGAATCAAACAGGTAAGCTTATGTTGATACTATATTATGGATAGGTATCTATATTATATTATATATCCATGAGAAATTTTTAATGTCGGCATGTGCCTCACCCAACTCCATCCTCTAAATTGCATCTTTGTTTTAATTTCCCTGTGGGGCCATCTTTTTTTGTGCAATTGTTCATGGTGTTTAGGTTAGGGGAAGATGATTTTTGTTTTGGGGAGAATGGAAGAAATAAAAGTGCCAGTGTTGCATTATTAAGCTCTGAACTTTGTGTTGCTTTGCTAATGGAGTCCGTGCTTAACTGTATGATCAAACTTGAGGAGTTGCCAAATCCATCTGTAAAATAAATAGCAGAACATTGAGGAAAACTGCAAATGTCATTTGAATTAGCAATTAGATTAAAAGAAGTTGGTACTCAAATTTATTTTCTTGGGCTACCACTTTTAACTTTGAATTGATTTCTTCAATTTTTAACTCATCAACCTTTTGGCATAGTAATCAAATGTTTTCTTTTTACAACAAAATATTTAATAGCTACCTTTGAAAAGCAGTATTTCTTGGGCTTGGGGTTATGGTTTTCGTAACCTTGCAGTGAAGTGTTGCTCTTAGATTAAGATTGAGTGGCATAATGGCATTGGTATGTGTTAAAGTTAATGATGCTATGTTCATTTAGTTTTGTTATTGCGCCCCTATGTTTTGTCTGTTGATGTCCACTTGAGTAACATGCTGCTTGAAACTGTATAAATACCATAGTAAGCTTTTGTTCCCCAGGATTCAATATTTTGAATTTTAAAATACCGAGATACTGGATTCGTAGCTTATTCGATCTTTATCTTAGCCAGTCATTTTTTCTGTTCTAGTAAATTTATCCTTAAACTCAATCCCTAGAAGTTATAACCTTGATTATTTAAGCAAGGGAACATTTTCCTATGATCGAATTGTAATTTCTCAACTAGGAACTATTCAAGAAAGGAGTGAATGATGTAGATGCAGAGAAGGCAATAAAACTAGTATTTGAAAATGATGGAACCAGTGAAGATCAAGATTCAGGGCTTGCAATGTCTAAGCTATCTATAGACCAGCTTTTTGTTCAGGCCTCAAAGCAATGGATGCGGAGTCACGCCATACCTCGTGAAACACGGAAATCAAGAATCATCCGGTGGCTTCAATATCGTGGATATAGTTGGAGTGTCGTTAAATTTATCTTGAAGAAGTTGGAATCTGAGTGTCCTTCATAGAGTCCTCTGTTTGTAAGCCACTTAATGTAGATGCGCTAAAAAGTGATTCCACATTAAGTCAATATTTCATTGTTTGAAGGCTATTGGAAAAAAAGGTCACTGTCATTTCGTGGAAACTAGACATCCAATGCAAATCTTAGAATAAGTTTACATAGTTCTCTTTGCGGTTAGTTCGACACCACCATTAGGATATTATTCGAAGGTTGATCCAGTGGTTATAAGAAGGTCGCGTGTATTTTTTTCATATAAAGCAATACACAAGTCACGTGAAAAAACACACGTGGCCCGTTACAACAATTGGATCCAACACTTGAGGTATTTCCCCAACAGTGTTTGGTCAAATGAATCTTCTCTTTGCTAGGAACTGGTGTCTGTCAGCCCAAAGGGTTTTGTGCCTGTAACGCATGTGCTCGTTTCTTATGGCATTGGCCCACGAAAAGGGGTTGATTTATATATACATCTAAAATTGCACAAGATACATACGATCCTGCGTGCAGTTGTGTTTGTATTTTAATTCTGTTTGAAAAAGTTGTGCTTCGTCCCTTCTTTACTTATCGCTGGTTTTTCAGTAATGTTAATGTCATTTATTTCGTTTATATGTCCATGACCTGGAATGTGGATCAATACACATCGATATATTTAGTTTGGTAGAGGAAAAGTGGTTGACCAAGAGGTTATGAAGTATTCAAAGATATAATTTTGTATTTCAAAATTTTTTAAAACTAGTGAAACAGCTCAAAGCAAATGTCAAGAATAATTATTAGATTGTGCATGATAACAAGAGTATTACCATTTATTGAAAATAGTCATTTATTTAGTATTGTAACGAAAGATACATAATATCTTAAATTCATATCTTACTTATCACATGCGATATAGGTAAAGGATCAGGCGACCAGAGTAGGAAGATAAGATCTTACTAACTTGCCTTAAATGCCTGTTATAAAAATTACAACACACAATAATTGCTTTTGCCTATACTTGTATGTCACATCTACTCACTGGTACCAGGCTAGGGGGCATAACTTGATTTTAACATGAAATGCTTTCTCAATTAACGACAAGTTATTGTATCGTACAATAGTATTAAAAACAGAAGGCCTCTGTTACGGTTGATCTAAAATGTAGTGTATCGACTTTTCTTGTTCAAACAGATTCATCAGAGAATTCGAAAGAGCAACTAGAGGACCTTTGTAACACCAGATTCGTGGTAATAGGAGACCTGTGATTGCCCGATATATTTCCTTTCAACAAGTCAGTGTCCGTCCTCACAGGGTCGACATGCCGGATTTCTTCGAGCATGGCCACAACATCTTTCATCATTGGACGATCATCGGGACGTGCCCCAAGGCACAGAAATGAGACAGACAGTGTCTGTAGCATTTCATGCATCTGAGGGTCGGCTCTGCCCCTTAGCTTCGGGTCCAAAATATCAACTGGGTCGCGCTTACTGTGCAAGTGGTCGCGAACCCATTGAACCAAATGTGCACCACCTGGCAATGTTGGGTCTAATGGGTGCCTTCCTGTCAGAACCTCTAAGAGAACAACCCCAAAACTGTACACGTCGCTCTTTTCTGTGATACGTTGCATCGAAGCATGTTCTGTGAGAGAAAATGTCACAAATTCAAGTTAATTGTTCAAGGTGACGGAGCTAGAAGTTTCGTACAGGGAGACAATATCTTGTTATTCTTATACACATGAAAATATAATAGTTTCTATGAAACTTTAAAAGACGAGAAATGCTAGTGTTGAATCAAGAAACGGGTTTCAGGTATATCTACCAGGTGCGATGTAGCCATAAGAACCAGCTAAATGAGGCCACTGATTCTGTTTCAGAGCGTCTCTAACGTCAGTTTCTCTGTTGAAAAGTCTTGCTAGGCCAAAATCAGCAAGATACGGCTCCATTTGACCGCCTAATAGTACATTCATTGCTTTGATATCACCATGTATGATATGGGGAACACAGTCATGGTGCAAATATGCAAGAGCATGCGCAATTCCCAGTATTACATCGTTTCTAGCTTCCCAGTCTGCTCGTCCCTTGCCAGCTCCATGAAGAAGTGAACTCAAGCTCCCATTAGGCAGGTAAGCGTAGAACAAAAGTTTTAATGTCGTGTTTGAACCCCGGCCCAGCAGCCGGACAATGTTCTTATGTCTGATCGAACCAAGAGTCCGAATTTCAGAATCAAATGCTCCTGATTCTTCAGATGACCACATCTTTTTCACAGCTAGGGTCACCCCACTAGGAACTGTCACCTTGTACACAACCCCGGAGCTTCCAGTTCCAATGACGTTAGATGACGTGAGGTTTCGTATTATGTCCTCAACTGAGAACTCCATCTTCTGATACAATGTCATCTCCCAAGTGTCAGTTTCGATTGATTTATTCTTAGCCACTTGGGAGCGAATTAGCAGGTAAACAGCGAGCAGCACAAGCACTGCACTGGCGCTGACAAGAATCGGCATCGCAATCTTCATGGTGGCTTTATCATGGCCAGAAGTACCCACGGAAGTGATAACTCCACCAGAGATGTAGAGATTTTTGTTACCTGCAAGGTCACTGAAAGGCAGCTTCTGTAAGAACGGGGTACTAGGCAAATCACCTGAGAAGTCGTTGAACGACACATTGAGGGACACAAGGTTTTGAAGGCTTTTGAGAATTTCAAGGTTTCCAGAAAGTTTATTGTAGGAAAGGTCGAGAACTGCTAATTTGTCAAGATTTGAAAATTCCTTTGGTATTTCACCAGTGAATTGATTATTGCTGAGGTTTAGAGCGATTTCCAGTGATGGAAGTCTGCCCAATTCTTTCGGTATATCACCGAAAAAAACATTGCTCCCAAGATCAAATAGTTGTAGCTTATTGCAGGACATGATTTCAGATGGGATTCTGCCAGCCAGTTGGTTGTTCCTAAGATTGAGTTTGGTTAATTTGGTTAAGTAACCGATGCTAGGGGTTAGGTTGCCGGTTAACCTATTGTCTGAAATGTCCACAAACTGCAGACTTTTCGGGAGGGTATCAGGCAAGGGGCCGGTAAGCCCATTTGAGCGAAGATCAAGGAACTCAAGGTTTTCACAGCCGGAAATTGAAGGAGGAACGCCACCCTCAAGATGATTGTTGCTCATATCAAGAAAATTTAAAATTTTCAACCTTCCAATTTCCAATGGAATAGTACCGCCCAACATGTTGTCATTTATCCTTAATCTGTACAAATTTGTGCAGTTTCCTATATCAGGCGGTATAAAACCTGAAAGATTGTTGGCGATAAGGAGCAGTTTTGTCAGATTTGTCAACATAAAAATCTGTTTTGGGATTGGACCAAAGAGCTGATTGTAAGAAAGATCAAGAGCCTGGAGATTCAAACACTGGGATAAAGATTCAGGAATCATTCCTGTTAAGTTATTCTTCCAGGCAAAAAACAGGTTTAAGCTGGTTAATTCGCCAATCTGAACTGGGATTTCTCCATAAAATTGGTTATTGTCGACTTCCAAATGAGTCAGAGCAGCACATTTGTATATCTCAGAAGGTATAACACCGGATAGCTGATTGACACTAAGCTGCAGTTCCTGGAGCTCCAAAAGATTCCCAACACTCGTGGGTATGCTCCCTGTCAGTAGATTCTCCGACAAATCTACAACCCATAAACCGCTGCAGCTTCCAAGCTCGGATGGGATTGTTCCGACTATACTGTTCTGCCATAACAGCATATTCCGAAGCATTTTGAGTCCCCCTATCTGACTTGGAATCGAACTTGTGATCGAATTCTGATACAAGTACAGATTCTGCAACTCACTGCAATTTCCGATCTCTTCTGGGATTGAACCAGACAGCATAGATGTATACATTGCTATTGTTTGAAGCTTTTTCAGCATCCCAATTGACGCCGGCAAACTCCCAGAAATTCCGGTTTCTGCAAGGCCGAGAATAACCAAGTTGCTGCAGTTTCCAATCTCCCAGGGCAATTCACCCTCCAGATTCTGATTCCCCCCAGCTCTGAATGCCTTGAGATTTCTCAAATTCCCTACAGTCTTGGGAATCTCACCGCTGAGCTTATTGTCAAAGAACATAAGATTCTTAATCATAGTGAGATTCCCAATCTCCATAGGGATGCTACCTGTCAACAGATTTGTGTCAACGGACAAGTCTTCAAGCTTGTTCAACCTGCAAATTTCAACCGGAATCTCCCCGACAATGGAGTTGTCGCTAATATCAATCGTAACCAGCTCAAGATAATCTCCAAACTCTTTTGGGATCGTGCCGGTTAGATTCGTAGACGAAAGAACCAGAGTATTCAGTAACCTGAGTGGCTGGAAATTTGAAGGCAATGGACCTTGCAAGTCTATTGCTTGCAAGATAATCTTCACAACGTCGTCATTGGAGTTGCAATGTATGCCATACCAAGTACAGGGACTGCGGTCTGAAGCACTCCAATCCGCAAGAGCATTCACAGAATCATTCAATCCTTTCTTCCATGTCAACAGAGCTTGACCCTGATCATTAATGGCGGAACAAGAAGTGAAGAAAAGAATAACGGTGAAAGAGAAGAAGATAGGAAGAAAAGTGGAGGCATGGTTTATTGAGGGTGCAGCCATTGCTGCAAAGAGAGAAAGAGGAGGCGAGGATCAGTTCTTTGGGATTGTCGAGGCCGAGGGGGGAACCCCATGTTTCGTTTATAGATTGAAAGAAAGAAGAAGATTTGGATCCAAATCCACTTTTTATTATTATTTTTCTATTACTATATCATTTTGGTATTTTGTTATTTAAATGAAGATAATGATGCATATAGATTCTTATGGTTTTTTATGCCTAAATTTAATCCATCCAAAAATGTATTATTAAAATTTACCAAAAATTTTCTTTTATCGAGTTGAGATGAGTTTGTTACAATTGAGTCGTAAACTCGATACATTCGTCTCAAACTTGAAACTTTGTTGTCAAATAGTCAATAAGCATCATTTTTTGGTGAGACATAATAAATATAAACACTTATATCCCGATGTATAGGTGTAACGCCACGAAAATTTTAAGGTCCACACGAACCACATGCATTTGAGTTATTAAATTCTTTTGTATTTTAATTAAATGTTTTGATTTCATTAATTAATTATGTTGTGCATAATTGCATGTTTAAAATTATATTTTCTACATGGTTGCATTAAAATATATTTTTAAGGAATATTCAAGTTGCGATCGAGGAACGGAGACCGAGAGATGAAAAATAGAAAAAAAATTATATTAAATAATTGTTTTTAATTATTTTAATTATGGGTGATGTTTTTTTTTCTTATTTTTGAAAATATGGGGTTTTAGGTGATTTTATACACCGGGACGTAAATTTTATCGGTATTGGTTTTTCAACAAAAATGCGAGCTTTTTAGCAATCCGGCTAATAAATTCACAAATTTATTTTTACCAAAACCTTGTTGATATTTTATTTAAAACCTAATTAGACTAATGGGCTTAATTTAATTGGCTTATTAAGCCTAAAGCCTAGTTAGTAAACTAATTAGGATATAATATGTTGATTAACCTACCCTAGCAGGAAAACAATCGGCCACCCACCTCTTTTAAAAATCTGAAACTCTCCCCACACCTCTCTTAAAACTCACGGCACACACACTAGCAAGATAGGAAGAGAATTTCGAAGGTGCTTGCTAGAGCAAGCCGAAGTGTTCCTCCGTTCTTCGTCGTCAACGGATTTTCGTGCGTAAATTATGCAAAGGCACGCCATATTCTTTCTTTCAAACATCTATCACACCATAGTATTTTATTTAATTGAATTTACATGAAAAACAAGTGCATCATGAAACAATTTTCGTTTTTGTGGCATATGTCAATTTTAAAGCTTGTATTTTCATCCAAAATCATGTTTAATATGATATAAAGGGGCTGCCATGATTAGGATAGGGTTGAGGGTTGATTTTACATGTTTTAGAGAGCCCCAATTTACCCCAATATGCTGCAAACGTGAATAAGAACAAGCTGGATGCCATCGGGTAACATGGGGTTTGAGGGGCACGGGTTATGGACTTGGATGCTTGGCTTGGCTTTGGTTGGGACCAGGGCTGGGCTAGGGACGTGCTTGGGTCAGGGGAGGAGTCCTAGCCATGCTAGTACTCGAAAGTCAGGGGCTGGGAGGAGTCCTTGTCAACAAGGACTCCGATCCACCCGAGAGCTTCAAAGGGGGCAGCGCAGGTGTGCTGTTGTGCAGGGAAGAAGGGCCTTGGCCTGGGGGTTCTAGGCTGGGCTAGGTAGACTCTTTAGGGTCCTAGGAGGGTGCTTAAGGGCCTGGGAAGGGGCTGTGGCGGCTTGGCTAGCTGCTGGTTTAAGAAGACGTGAGGGATGCATGGCAGCAAGTGCTGCGCGTGAAGTTGCTGCTACTGGTTCAGTGGTTTGCTGCTCACGTCCAGGGGCTTGGGTTGGTCTGGGTATGGTCTGGGCATGGTCCAGGGAAGGTTGGGTTCATGAGGGGTCAAGTGGTTAGGGGCTGGAAGTGTCCTAGTTCAATTAGGAGTCCTAAATATCCTAGGAGACACACACACAAAAACATGCAGAATTTGGGTCAAGTTCCAGGGAGCTTTTGAGCGGGCTAGGACTTGTTTTACGGGCTGGGTTTGCACAGTAGGGTCCCTAGATGCGTTGGCTAGGTTTTGGGTCAATGTGGCTCGGGCGTGGCTCGAGTAAATTGGGAGATGGCTCGGTGGGTTCGTTAGGGTGTCAATTTCAAAAATTATAAGGCAAAAATTGATTCCATGGGTCCACGGGGGTGGCTCATGACTTGGAAGGGCAGAATAAATCTTAAAAATGTTATGTTAAAAATTTGGGATCAAAATAACGAGTTTTGGATTTATTCGGAATTTAATCGCCGCACGAAACGTTAATTAACGAGTTAATTAAAACACCTATTTTTAAGCTTTATAAAATTATGAAAAATTATATTTAAGCTTAAATAATTATTATAAGTCTAATTTTTTAATTTGGGAATTTTAAATTAAGGTTTGGTTTAATTCGGGATTAAAACGCATTAATACGTCACATTTAAAGATTAATTTAAAAGTCCTTGTTTTAGGCTAAATAAAAATATGGGAAAATTCATGTAAGCTTAAATAATTATTTGGGACATGTTAGAGTCAATGGAATTAAGAAAATGTCAAAAACGTGAAATTTTACGTCTAGGGGTAAAACGGTCTTTTCACACATAGAAATTAGTAAACGTCATGGCAGCGCCCTGAATGTTGTTTTACATGCTAACATGATTATTTTCATTGATTGCGGATGTTTATGAATTTTTATATGTTAATATGTCTATTTTAAATGGTTAAGGATTTTCATATGTTAAATGAGTATTTTAAATGTTTATGATTTAAATGTCAAAATGTTATTTTAAATATTTATGACGTTAAAATGTTTATTTTAAAACGTTTATGGCTTTTTATGATTTTAACATGTTAAATTACGATTTTTAAATGTCTATAATTTTTATGATTTAAATATGTGCATTTAAAAGATATATTGCATGCTTGGTTTCAAAAATAAAACGATATGTATATACATGATTTTTATTAAGTGATGATAACATGTTGAAGGATGTGAAGGGATTGTGACTACTACATGTTGGAAATAACGTGAGGGTTATGGTCCCAGTGGGAGCCCGACGATCGTGTTTCCTTGGATACGGATACGAATACGAATACGTGATACGAATACGAATATGTTAATACGTTGGCCAAGGCCCAGTTGACGGGTGAGAGTGTCGCTGGTGTCCCCGCCGCCCAGTACTGTGGTTTCTCTAGATGGATCCATCGCCCAATACGATCAAGAATACGAGTCACAATCACGAACTGAATTCAACATACACGAATATGAATATCAATATGAGGACATGAATATGCTGATATGAATATGGATATGAATATGAATATGTTTATGTTTATATGAAAATGTTTATGCGTAAGATTATGAAAACGTTTTTTATTTAAAGTTTTATGCATCATGAAAATATTTACGAAAATGTTTATGTTTATGCATCTTCATGAAAATGATATTTTAAGTACAAGTATTTTTCACTGTTATATGTTAACTGTATTACGTATTACTTGTTATCAAGGATATGACGTGTTGAGTCTTTAGACTCACTAGGTGTGATTGATGCAGGTGATTATGATGATTATGTTTATGGAGGTCTTGGTGGTTGATCTGACTGGACTGAAGGTGCACATAACCCGAGGACCGACGCTAGTTTTCCGCACTAGTTATGATTAATGATTTTAAGTTATGTTAAAGATATTTTTATGACTTTTATCATGATCACGAGTGGTTTTTGAGAGGTTACAATATGGGCTATACTTTTCAAATGTTATTTTTAGATTTAGAAAAATGTTAGTTGGTNTACATCCAATAGATATCGTGTACACATATATGAGTATCGATGAGATGATATTTATCTATTGGACGTATAATTTTTCTATGTTTCATCACGTCTCTCATTAGTGCTCACATAAATATGCACAGTGAGTGTGCAACAGTTTCAAAATTATATATATAAATATGCTCTCTTGGATTTTAGCTTTTCAATCACATGTTTTTGTAGTTCTTTTAGTTTCTATTTGTATTATTTTTATCGTTATATTTTGGGGTATTTTTTTTTAACTTCGATCAACACTTTTTTTAAGAAAAAGCACCTCTTCAAATGTATTTGAAATACACTTGAGAAAGTTATTTTCTTAAAACAAAAATTGACCGAAGTTATTTAATCAATTTGGTCTTATATTTTGTGGGTAGCTTTGTTCGGAAGTCACATAAGACACAGCAGAAACTGGAGGCTTTAAATGTTATTATTGGGCAATTAATAAAAATATTTTCCTCATTTTCATTGATGTTTATTATTAGAATGTCTTGTCTATACAAGCCATTCCTAATATTTTACTGTTCACCTTTTCCTATCATCGTAAAGCACTATTTATTGCCCTGAGTATTTTCTTCTCTCCGTTTCTGTGTTTTATTATACGGAAAAAAAGTGCTTCTTTTTTTTTTTTTTGCCTTTTTTGAATAAATCAATACTTATTTATGGAATATTGAAAGTATTTGTTTAACAAATAATAATTATAGTTTATGATTAAAAAAATTATTACAGTTTTACAAGGAAAAGTTGAAATAATTGTTTAATATTTGAATTACTGAAAAATATAAAATATATTTTGTGACTTTTGTTTAATTTTTTCATACAATAGAGTCTATTAATAATATCTAATACTTTGAATAAATAATATTATCTTATAAATATTTAATGAGAAATTATAATAAAAATTAATTGAAACAAATTACGTTAAAAATTGAGGGTTTTTCCAAAAAAAAAAACAATAATAATTATGGAATTTTAAAATTTTCAGTTTATTTTAGTTGTTTCTTAAAATGTTTAATTTCCATGCATTCATTCAATTTTTTCTCTTTTAATGTCCGTTATTGTCAATCATTTTCAGATTGTCCTTTATATTTAATGTACATTAAATTTACTTAGTGGTCATCCGCAGCTAAAAAATTAATTATACATGGCTTTAATGGTAGTGTGGAGAGTTTATATCAAATTAATATAATAATTTTTTATAAAATAAATTTATTTTTTAAAAAAAGAAAAACAAATTATACCAAAAATCGGTTATCCACCTCGCCGGCAGTTGGCTATGCGTTCATGTACGTACTCTA
This sequence comes from Primulina huaijiensis, assembly GCF_012295235.1. Taxonomy (NCBI): domain Eukaryota; kingdom Viridiplantae; phylum Streptophyta; class Magnoliopsida; order Lamiales; family Gesneriaceae; genus Primulina; species Primulina huaijiensis. The sequence continues at coordinate 8,955,330 of NC_133306.1, forward strand.
ACCACTATGATTCAAAGTCAATATTTATTTAATTATTATTTATATCATATGGTGCCAATTTATTGAGGGAAGTTAGAACCGTAACAATTAATAATTAATTCAATGTAAATAAAACCTTTGTTTTTACGCAGTTATGTCATGTTATTAATCAAATGGACCATAAGCAACTACCCGAATAAATTTCACCTTAATTTTTATTGTTGGGAAGCCCTTCCTTTGATAGCATTGCCAATCCGGATTTTTTATGGTTTCTTTTCTCTTTGTTAGCTCAAAAAAAAAAGAAGAAGATATAATATGATTATTGTATTATTTAAAATATTTGAATTGTATTATTATCGTTATTTATACTATATAGTGTTTGAATAGGCGTTTGATACTATAATTGATATCAACAGTTAAAATTAAATGTTTATAAAGGCAACGGTTTTATCTAATATTTTTGTGTTTTTTTATATTACAAAACGATGTAAAATTTTATTTGTTTGGAAGTTCAAAAAAACTATGTATGGAGGATTTTTATACTGAAAATTATATTTGATAAACATGAACATAGTAGATGTTGTTATGTCACAAGGGACATGTTTTTCACGATATAAGTGTTGAAACAAGTCAAAGAATATCCAATAAGATTGTATTTCGAGTCTATGAGATTGTTAGTATTTGTATGTGGCGTTTATGTTAGAATAGGTGCCACACAAGTAAATTTATGACTAGGGTTTTATTGACTCTAATGTAAAAACGATGTTATTTTAATAATATTTTATGGTTCTATTTAATTATGACATTTATTTTATTTGTACACTCATGCAAACTGTATAGATAAATGCCTAGAATATACTATAAGTATCATGATGTCCACAAGTCACATTAATCATGAAATTCATTAAGAAGTGCATTGTATATTTTAAATTCGTTCTTAGTTGATTCAACTGCCTAAAATAAGGATAAAGATGGTTCGAGATCGAGAGTAACATTTGTGATGTTAACGCCACGTTTCATCAGTATGAGCATATGGAGGTCCATTCATGCAGATAGATGATCATATGATGATTGCACTAAACAATTCTCCCTCGAACTTTCAAAGTTGTTATCACTTATCGAGTTGATTAAGTTTGTGGTTATGATTATATATCATTAGTCATTTGACCCGGGATAACATAGAGCTTCTACATACTAGCACTATACTTTGATTCGTTTAATGACCCCACAAAGATCATCTGGTGGTGAGGTTGAGAGTAATTTGGATATACGTAGGAGCTCATGCATTGTAGTCAGGGATTCACCGCTCGCCTATGTGTGTGGATATCCTATGTTATCTTATGAATTAATAGTGCAATGAATATCTTGCCATAGTATCATGAGTAGTGCTTTAAGGAAAAAGATTTTCTTAGTTGCACACACAAGGCCGCTATGATTACTCAAAGATTCATTATATCATTATCTAATTCATTTGCAACTTTTGATATACCAATGGTTGCAGATTCGATCGAGATATATATGTTTAAGGAACCGTACTGTACACTAACCATAACCTACTGTTTTTTGCAATAACTGTCAGTGATACTTATAAGATCATGAGACGATGCTACTAGAAGCTTTTACTATGATCCGATGAGTGTAATCATACTCGAGTTATGGCGTTCTTGAATAATGGGTTGATGAAAAGGATGATGCTAACTAGGATAAGTTCAAATAAGAACAAATATTGTCTAGAATCACATGAAGTTGTGAACTCGCGTCTAGCTATATCTCTGAATCATTGAGGGTCACACAAATAAGTGTACTCCATTTGTGAATGTTAGCTTGACTGTTAATTTAGTTAATAAAGTGCAATTGCCTAATTTAATGAAGAAGTTCCAAAAGCAGCTGCAAAAAATGAGTCAGTAGAAAATTTTGATCTTCAAAATTTCTATTTTTCATTATAATAAAAAAAATTTATATGCTAGTCACATCCGTGTGTTTGATCGTCAATCGAGATTATAATGGAGTCTCAATTATTTAATTAGTAAATTTAGAATATGTTAATTAAATATTAATTAAGTATTTTTGACTACTATGTAAAATTCTTATAGAATATTCTAGAAATATTGTCAAAATTTGAAGAATAATACACGAGATCACGACTCAACCATGTATTATTTTATCAATAGGATTATATAATCCCAATACATCTCTAACTACAAAGAGTCTTATTAGCAATAAAATCTAGTAGATTTTTTGACAAGGTGAAATCTCCCAAATAAGTGTATCATTAAGATTATAACTTTAGATTCCTTATAGGATTCTATATCAATCCATGAAAATTATAAATATGACATATTTACACGCTACACCTTTTCTCTCTATTCTTTCTCATCCACAAATGAATATCGACTTCTTTTTGTTTGACATAGTACACGACCGACCACCACAGCACGACCGTGCACCGCCGCCGTGTTTTCTCCATTTTCCAACGATTTATTCTCAACGCATAATTTAGTTCAGATCTCTAGTGCGAGATCTATACAAAGAATCCAGTCTTCGATCATTGACCTAATTAGGTGATCGAAGAACGGCATTATTTCTAGTTGATCATTCTTAGAGATTTACACAAAAGACTATCTCCACTTAAAATCCGAAATAGTTTGGTGTACAACGTTTAGAATATAAAAGTAATAACTCAAAAGATTCTATGCATGAATTTGAATCATACGATGTCCAACAATATTTTGATTGTCAAAACTAAAATTTCTTTAAAAATTTTAAATTTCTGCTGTATTTTGGGTACGAGAAAACGGTAATCTAACCGTTTTCTAAATGAGGCTTCGAAACTCATACATCTTTCATTCTAGCGAGAGGAAAATTGTATCGGCACCTGTAGAAATCCAAATTTAAAGTCAGGTATAAAATGCTTTATAAACCAGGTAAATGTGCTTGACTTTTTCAAAACACAAGGACTGAATGTGATTGATTTCTTTTATAAAAAAAAATAAGAATATATTAGCTTATTAACATTTTTTTTATATAGATTTTTATGCATTTTAGATTTTTCAAAGAGGAACAGAAACATGGTGCAATGAGCTCTTTTAACAACATTGTCCGCATTATAGATAGTTTATTTCGAAATATTAAACTATGTATTTTGTTGCTTATATTAGGTTTTTTTTTTTCATATTATATCCACTCTGATGACATAGTTGGATAACTAGTTCGCATATTTGTATTATTCGGACATATTTAGTCTATAATTTTTTTATCTATCTACGAATCATTCTACATTATATCAAGAATATTACTCTCGGTGTATTTTTATTTAAGATGTCTGTACGAACATCTGAATTCAAACAAATAATATAAATTCATTGATACAAAAAAAATTCAAATATTTTAACGAACACTTTATACATGGCATCAAGAGGAAGTATCATAGACAAAACTTCAATCTACATATAAAAAACAAACATCGTCCGCATTACGAAGCACAATTAATTGAGCAAGTGACTTAAAATCGAAGAGTGTAAATCACCTACGTACCATTTCTGTTACATATTACGTGACTCTCAATGTAGTGCTTTTCGGCTACTTTACACCATGGTTTTTACCTTTTAGTACGAAAACAAATATCCGCGCGCACACATACACACAGATATAGATATAGATATAGATATATCACATAAATAAAAGATAATTTGTTTTATTTGGTGTTTTAATTAAAATTTCAAGTATAGAGAATTAGATATAAATAACGAATCACAAATTGCGAATTATTTCCTTTTTTTTTTTAAAAAAAAGTAGCTAATAACTAGGATGAGTGAAAAGTAGTAGCACAAGAAATGGGTGAGGGCACATGTAAGCTGTTATAAATTTGAACATGATTTCAGAGACTTTCTCAAATATTGAGGTGGATGCAATTCAATGCTAATCGTGGAAGTAATTTTTGGGACTGAAAAGCTGAACATGCAGGTACGTGCATGGGCTTTCACTTGTATCCGCTTGGGTGAAAATATAAACTCCAATATTCACATTTCTTGTTATTAAAATATTTTACTAAAAAATTTGGACTAGATCAGCTATATTTGAAATTATAATTTCTATTACATTGTTGAAATTCACCTAATATAAATTCGTATAAAACAAATTTAGAATATTAAGAATCTATAATTTCAAACACATACCAAATGCGCTATAATAAAATTCTCAATTTTGTAAGTACTCAATTGTTATACCGTTGGACCCAAAATGTGCCAAAATCTATCCGCTGTCAAAGCTCATGTTTTGCCAAAATCTATCAGCCGCTAAAGCACATTAGAGATTAAGTCGATTTGAGATGTTTGACCTCACACATGATGAAGAAGTTGATGATAAATTTGAAGCATGACTGATAAAATTGAGGACGAATTGACACACGATTGAGGAAACTGGTGAAGGAAGTTGAGACATGTTCCACGATGGATGAACGTGAAATACGAGTTAAACTGCTTGGAGAAATGATAAAAAAAAAAAAAGAGACAGAAGATCATCATTAAAGAACATACAACTCATCAATCAACAACTCAAGAAAAATGCTCTACGAATCTTCATTAATTATAGTTCATTTTAATTCGCTCAATCATTAGCTTAATTTCTTCAGTTTTAAGTATATTTCTTCAACTTCTATTTTCAGTTTATAGTAATAAAAATGTCGATTCATAATAACATAATTTGTTTTGTTGTTGTTTATGGATATTCCTTTCATAGCAATAAAAATGTCGATTCATAATAATAAAATTCTCATGTCGTTTGATCGTAGGTGTCAGATTATTTCATAAATTTAGTACAATTTCGTGTCTGACACGTCAGAAAATTTGTGACAAACAAATTGGCATGTCCTGTGGGACCATACCGCCAACGAAGGGAGAAAACACTGATAATGATGAAAAAATGCTGCAAAGTCCAGTATGTTTATGAAGCATTGGAAGAAAATGCACTCGGTGGATACTTGAAATAAAGGAAATATGATTTCCGATTTTTCATATTCATATAATGACCTTTCAAAAAATAAGATATTGATTTTTCAAGCAACTTCTGCAGAGAAAAGATTGAAGGAATTAGATGATAAATATTATTGGGGGAGTTCACTTCGTCAACTGAATGTACAAATAAATTCTTAGGAACATGGAGAATACGTTAATCATAATTCTTAATGTTTATATGGTGATAAAATGTGGATTCTTCAAGTCTCTTTTACAGAGGAAAAGATACAAAATTTAGATGTAAGATACAATAGAAAAATGAATTGTAATTGCTAATTCTGGGAACTGATCGGTCAAAATCACAAATATTAACGAGGAACTAAAATGGGTTAAGAATTCAGTATACTAGATAATAAAATCAATTAGTTCAAGAGCACAATTTTTTAGTTCAGTTGAGATACTAAACTGACAGTTTGTTGAGCTCAAGGATAACTGATTTTTGTCTTATCAGCTGACTTCTAAAGCTCAAAATTCCCCCTAAATAAGCCATTAAGATTAATCATAGATCACTAAAATGTTTCTAAAGAAAGAAAACTTAGTCCCAAGTAGTAGCTTGGTGAATATATTCACTGCTTGTTGATCAGTTGAGCTATATTCCAGCTTTATGTCCTTCTTCAATGCATGATCTATGATGAAGTGATCCCTGACATCAATATGTTCGGTCCTGGAGTGTAGAATTAGATTGCAGGTAATTGTTATGGTGCTTGTATTGTCACAAAATATTGGTAACTCTTGTGAAATAATCCCACAATATCTCAAATGTTGTTGAATCAAGAGTAATTGGGTACAACAACTTCCTGCAGGTAAGTAATTTGTTTCGGTTATGGATGTTGCAATGGAAGTCTGTTCCTTGCTAAACCATGTGAACAATATGTCTCCTAGAAACTGACTTGATTCACTAATACTTTTTCGATCAAGCTTACACCCTGCATAATATGCATCTGAATATCCAACCAAATTAAAGGAAAAGTTTTTAGCATAACATAGGCCTATATTTTGTGTGCCTTTAAGATATTTAAGAAAACTCTTGGCACCTAAATAATGAGATTGTTTAGGATTAGACTGAAATTGAGTATACATACAGACAACAAATATAACATTAAGTCAACTATCAGTTAGGTAAGCCTCGATACAAGGTAACCTCAACCGATATGCCCCTTCATCTTTGTCTAGTTTAACTGATAAGATCATTGGGGTTGCTGCTGCTACGGTACATGCTTCCATGCCAAATTTCTTAAGCAGTTCATTTGTCTATTTTGACTAATGCAAATATCATTATCCAACTGTTTCACTTGTAGATCAAAAAAGAATGTCAGTTCACCCATCATACTCATCTCGTACTTGTCCTGCATTATTTTAGCAAATGTTTAACTTAGTTTGGGGTTAGTTGACCCAAAAATAATATCATCAACATAAATTTGTACTAAAGTATGTTTAGGGTCTTATCATCAACAGTGCTTATCACAAAATCATGTTCAGTTAGAAATTTAGACAGTTTTTCATACCAAGCTCTTGGAATCTGTTTTAAACCATATATATAAAGCTTTCTTTTGGTGATCAACATAATTAAGATATAAATGGTTGATAAAACCTGGTTGTTGTTGGACACAGACTTCCTCATGTAGTTGCCTGTTCAAGAATGCACTCTTTACATCCATCTGATAGACTTTGAAATTTTTCTATGACGCATAAGCAAGAAACATGTGGATGGCTTCAAGTAAAGCTACTGGTGCATATGTTTCATTATAATCAATCCATTCTTCTTGCCTAAATCCTTGGGCAAATAGTCTTGCCTTGTTCATTACTAGGATTCCATCTTCATTTAGTTTGTTCATGTATACCCATCTTGTACCTATAACTGATTGATGAGAAGGTCTTGGAACTAAGTATCAAACATGATTTCTAGTAAATTGATTGAGCTCTTCTTTCATAGCATTAATCCAGCTACTGTCAGTTAAAGTTCATCAATTTTTTTATGTTCAATATTGGAAATAAATGAGACATGTAAGAATTAATTAATCATCTGTCGTCTAGTTCTTATAGGGGTAGTAGGGTTATCTATTACCAATCTAGGTGGATGGATCTTGTTCCATCTACAATAGGATTCATCAACGCTGTTGCGTTGAGCTGAATCAATTTGGTTGACTTCAGTTAAGTTTTGCTCAGTTGAGTTAACATCAGTCTGTTGGCATCGGTTGGGTCTCATCATATCTTTGTGTGTCAACAAACTGGTCAGCTAGAACACCATTCTGTCTAATTGATTGGTCAAACATCTCATGTAAGGTCTAGAAATTCAAACGGCGCAACCTGACTGCATGCAATTCTAGAGTATTATTAAAAATGTCTAATTAAATGTTTTAAATGCATTAAATTCATTTTATGACATGATTACATGTTTTACTGCATGATTTACTAGATTGCATGTAATAGGGCTTTTTGCAGTATTCGATGCTCGAACGTAGAACGGAGACCGGGGACAGTTTAAGGAAAATGTTTTTTTATTAAATAATTATTTTTAATTATTTAATATATGATGTATTTAATAGGTGATTTTCAAAAATAAGGATTTTATGATATTTTTATACGTCGAGCTATATTTTAACCCAGTAGTTGATTTTTAGCGAAATTGAAGACTTTTTGAGGACTCGATTAATATTTTTTAAAACGTACCAAAACGAAATATTTTATAGATCTTTGAGCCTAGACTCCGATTCCTAAAAATATCAAAGAAAAATTTGGCCCAATATTAGATATTATTTCTCTACCACTTCACGCCTAAACCTAGCCACCCTCCCTCATTACCTCTCGGAACTCATCACATGAGAAAACACAACAGCTTTTGATCGTTTTTGCAAGGACTTTTCAAAGAAACGTTGTCCCGTCCCTCTGGTGTTCGTCCCTCGTACAGTTTGCGTCGTTTTTCGAGCGTATATACGCAAAAGCATGCCCTAAACCTTTATTTTCTCATCTTTCACATCATAGTACACATTTTAATTGATCTTGCATGCCACACATTGGATCTACTAATATGAAACGGTTTACACGAGCTTTTACATGAAAATAATGGTTATATGTGCTTGTAACTCGCGATTTTGTGTACTGTTGGAAGGGGACTACTTGGATCGTTGTGTGGGAGTTCATTCATGGCAGGTTTATCATTGTTACATGTGAAAATTCAGATCTGGAACATCTTTGAAAGGGGACCGATCGGATCGATAGCTTTTAGAGTGGGTCACGCTTCGATCAGGCTTAGGAGGAGGGGCTGTCGTGTGAGGGTTGAACCAGGCCATGATGCAGAACAAGGAGAGTTCGAGTCATGGTTCAGTAAGGCCTAAGAATGGCTAGCCAGGGACAGATCGGGTGTCTAGGATTACTTAAGGGGTGCGCAAGCGTGGTGTTTCAAGTGGCCTGGGAATTAATCAGTTGCAGATCAACACAAGCTTATTCTAGTGGATTCCAGCTACGCACAATGATAAAAAAGTAACTGTATGATCAAGGTACGATAATGGACGTTACAGCAACACTTAAAGACAAAATGTTCCAGCATAGATGTCGGAAAAGTCGAGACACAAATCTCAAGGAACGCATTCAAGTTACAACAGATATAATTATTGAGTCTCACTGTACGATCAGTTTCTCGCCTATAAATAGAAGATCAGTGTTACTTGGGATGATAGTGAGGCACTGCTGCGCACGAAAGGAGATAATCTCACTCGTTCAGCCCCTCCCGAGGGATAAGAGACGGAGACAGATTATTACTGATCCGGGAGAGGCTTTGAGGAGTGGAATACAGCCACATCCCGCCCCACAGGCACCACACACACGTACAGGGAGAGGACATGCCACACATGAGCGTCTCGATGACCTAGAGCGCATGATGAGGAGACAGTGGCGGATTACATGCATGATTTTACTCGTGTGCTTGCACAGCGTTTCCTTGCGTCCGGTCCTTCTGATTAGCCATTCCCACCACCGCCAGCATTTTCACACAGACCTATTGAGGATGACTTTGAGTATGATGATGAGGAGGAGGTTGAGCTGTCAGGCGAAGACAACGAGTCCTGATGCTCGCTGTATCAGGTACGTAATCCCCTGTTCTCTTGGTTTATTACTGTACATTGGGGACAATGCACATACTTAAGTTTGTGGGGGGGGGGGGGGGTTCGTTAATTCTGCTTTACCTTGCTTACTTTGATTGGTTTAGCTTATTTGAGTTTCAGTTGTTAATTTGTTTTTGGGAAATTGCATGTTTAGTTATTTCCTGCACAGTAGAGTCTAGTCTGAATTTTTTTTTATTTATTGCATGATAGAGTCGTTAGAAAGAGTCATGGATAAGTTATTGTGTGGTCGATGATGAGAATGAAGTTGGGGTTCTGAAAACATGTGTTTATGATAACTTGAGAGTCACAAATTTGTGCTGCTTGGATTCCAATCGGGCCTTTAATCGGGCCCCATCACCTTAGCCTTAGGCCCGTAATCTTACGATAATTTTATGGTTCTTATACAGTGGAATTCTAACCGTTGTTATGGTCTCGTCCCCTTATAAGATTAAAAATTAGGGATTGATATTAATAAACCATGGAAAGTAGATGAATTTCTTCAGTGTTTACAATGAATCATGCTATGACGTCAAGATTATGAAGTGTGAATATGCTTTACAATTCAAGTTATGAGATGATATTTTATGATTTTGGAAATTATATACATAGTTTTCTATATATCTCGAACGACCTCCAATTGCTGAGTATTTCAGAAAATGGTCACCCCTTACATTCACCCTCATATAAGAATGAGGAGTAAGTTGAAGAAGATGAGCAAGGGTACTTTTAGAGATGCTGATAAATCCCCGTTTATCGAAGACTTATCATTGTAATTCGTTATTTGATTCACGATTTAAAATGATTCCACCATCATATTTAGTTTTATTCGCTTTTATTTCGGAGATTTAAGTTGTCAAGAAAATATTATTTATGGTATTTATGAAATAGACTGGTTTTGGTTTATACTGTAATATGAGACTTGTTATTTTGCGATTGTTGAACAACGTCGATGTCGACTAACCCAAGTTTCAAGGTGTCACTTCAACTTCCCATTGACGGTGGCAATTGATGATACCAAAAATTTCATGTACCTAAGGTTCAGTCTGATGAGCAAAAATTACTACTGCAGGTTTCTGGTTGATATAGGGCGATCCGAGCTGAATTTCTAGGTCAATAAAGAGCCGAACTGAATCTCGAGCTAACGAAAAAACTTTAGAGGGCAACAAAACTTTTTCCTACGTAGTCCTTCCGATGCTTAAGTTTGTCAGGAGAGAAAACTTTGGTGTGCAAGTAAGAAATGAGTGAATGTCTAAAATTTAGAGACTGTTTGATATTTATAGAATTGAAATAAGGTACCTTGAATGACAAGAACTCTAGCAATGCAAGTCTTGCATATGGAAAGAACTCTGGCAGGGTAAGTTTCTTAAAATTCTAGATTCGCGCCGATTTTACTTTATCTTTGGTAATTTATAAATTTGAATATTCTATCCCAATTTCCTTGGGATTCTTCTTTTCTTATCATAAAATATTTAATTCAAGAGTTTTATATGAAAAGGACTTTACCCACCGCCACACTGGCTTGAACTCGGGTCGGTTTACTTTCAATTCGGTTGCATGGATTCCAGTTGGGCCTTTACTCGGGCCTGTCGCCTTAGCCTTAGGTCCATAAACTTACTAAGCGTGTTGGGTAACCGATGACTCTAGTCAGATAGAATTTATGGGGTAATTAGAAATTGATACAAAAAAAATATCGATATATTGATCATTGACAGCGTGGAAAATATGCATAAAATAATGAAAATTAATTTAAAATTTTTTGTTAAACATAAATAAGGTTGTTTGAAAATTAAGAATGTTTTAATTTCACGTTGAGAAAATGCAAACTCGAGATTACATGATATTGTCAATTAATTAATACTAATGGCCTTTTACAAATAAAATTTGTCTAAAATTAAAATGGCTTTGTATAATAATTTTATATGTTATGGATGATACCATCATTTTAAATTTCAAAAATTAAAAATGGTTAACAAAATTTATCAGGATATGGTAGATATAGATTAATAGATTAAATATGTAAAAAGTTACTAAAATACGTTATTATTAATTTTGTATTGAATAAAATGTAATTTGTTGTCATTTGAGAATTAGATTGTTTATAATTTATCAAAAACATACAATGACATCAAATTAATTATTCTAATTTACTCAAATTTAATAATATAGTAACATCTAAACTTGTAACCAATGTTCATGGAGATAAAAATCTAATTTGTCCATATAAATTTAGAAATAAAGTAATCAAATTAAGGACTGGTGAAGTGAGTTGGAGGAGAAAGGAGTCGTGGTTTTTTTTTTTTTTTTTTTTTTTTTTTTTTTTTATTTTATTTTAAAATTTAACTGTATAGTGATTCTGTCGGCCGTCCAGCTTGCCATCAATGATAAACTAAAAGAGGGATCAATATATTTTTATATGGAGTAGATATCTTATGAGACGGTCTCACGAATCTTTATCTGTGAGACGGGTCAATCATATCGATATTCACAATAAAAAGTAATACTCTTAGCATAAAAAGTAATACTTTTTCATCTCACAAAATACGACCCGTGAGACCGTCTCACATAAGTTTTTGTCTTCTATATGACGCTAAGATATACGGCTAATTGTATCATTCTCTTGTGAAAAATCTAAAAAAGTACAAAACATCAATACATTTTTTAGTTTTTTTTAAAAAAAGAATCAAACATATTTCTGTCTTATGTTATGAAAACTCAAGCACATTTATCTCATCTGATAAAGATTTTATGTTTGATTTTTAAAAACACGAGGTCCGGAATACTACTAGTTTTACAAATGATATTTTTTGCTATTCTACGTTGATGCAATTAGTCCATAAAATACATCTAATGCAATTCAGTTAAAATTGAATTACATATAACCAACATCATTTTAAGTTTAATATTTTCAAAATAAAGATGCTTTTGGAGTATTTTTTGTTTGTTTTGGAAAAAAATCACAGAAGAAGAAAAAGGAAATAACTCGATGGGTTTCTTGGTAAGATCTACCATCGAGTAATTGAATGGTAGCCAAAATGGGTTAAAAATTCGTACTACTTTAATCTTGATCGGTAAATTCAAGCAAAATGGTTACCCTAACCGACCTCGTACGGGCTTCTTGCCAACTCAATCGTGAGAATCACAAAGATAAATTTCTAATTGTCCTTTGGATTTACACGATGATCAATTCTTGATTTGATCTCGTATTCAATATACAGTGAGATTTTGACAAATTGAATTTTTGTATTGAATTTTTTTGTGTTGTACATATTGATGTACAAATATCAATGTACCTGTAGCATCATTCTTCCTATATATATATGTGTCATTTGAATTTAGAAAAATGAAATAATATTCGATTTTACACGAGGTGGGTTTATATTTTTCCTTTATAATTTCTTTTTATCAAGCAAACATAAACTTGTGAACAATTTTGGCCATATTAGGTTGATTGTTACTTGACATATATAAGCCCGAAATATATATACATATTGGCCACTAGACAAAATACCATAATGGAGAAAGAAAAAAAAAAGGGTGGCAAAGCAAAAGATGTGTGAGCCTAACCCGAGACAATTAATTTAAGATACGTAGTTATTTCTGTACTGAAAAGCGTAGGACCTATGATTATATATATAAAAAATTATAAAAATAAAGTGACGAGAACAATTATATATATAAAGATGTAATAATATATGGTTTGAAATTGTCTCTTTCTCCCAACCATATTGGCCTTTATTAGCGTACAATTTTTACCCTTACTTATTTCGTGCATATAAAAAGATAGCTTTCTCTACTGCTTTGTAGCGGGTTGGCAGACTCGTAAATTTGAACATGTAAAACAATTATGTAATTAATAAATTAATTACTTGCACAAATCTATTCATATAATATATAACATTGACAACTTTAAATATATATACATATATGTGTGTGTGTGTGTGTGTGATTTGTTATAGATTTTTTTTTCATTTAAAATGTGAAAAGGACTAGTTTGGAGGAGCTGAGCTCAAAGGGGGTGAAGAGGTCTGACCAAAGTACTATGTAAAAGTTTTCCATGGTTACGTTTGCAGTTTTCCATCAGAAAACTCACTTTCTTACCCCACAATTCGTGAGAGTCATATTTTGTGAAAGAATGAAAAGTTCATTTGATTTAATTAAGTTGAATTTCACTTTGGATGTTCCGAGTTTGAGATGCTCAGATTTCGGATCGGAGATCCAACTATAACAATATCATCACCCAACTCATTAAAAAATCAAAATATAGTTATTTTGATTAGTTATATCATTTAAAAAAAATTAAATATGATATGGGTTTTATTAAGATGGTTTTTTTACCATATAAAATATTTAAATTTATGCATACTCTACGAAATTAAATATATATTAGAATTAAATGTGGAAATGAAAGTTTTTAAATTAAGAAAAAAGTTTCACCAAAAGTTGTTATTATCGAACCATCTTACGTTATTGATAGTATATATTGGAAAACGTATATTTATCTTTTTCGACAAATCACGAAAGTGAGCACCGATGAGGTGTCACTCACCTATTGGATGCGCAATTTTTNACTTTCAAGAACGTGCCATGTGACGACCCCTCCATTTCAAGTAATTTTGATTGATTCTTAATTGTTTATCGTCTCAAGATTTTGTCTATTGCTTAGGAGGTCACATGAAGGCTGCCTCTGACCATCGAGGCCAGTTTCTTTCCTATTTTTATTCTATCTTTCTCTACGTATATAATATATTTAGAAACATTTTGAATTATTGGATTAATATAATAAAATATAATTGCAAATATAACATTTTCCCTAGCTCTTATAAAAGAGAAACTCATTTTTTTATATAATGGAAAAATTAGTTCTTTGTTCGTATAATTTTCTCACACATATCAATTATTTATTAAATATTATTAATATTCTAGTATTTTAAATAATTAAGAAAAAAAATATTATCGTTTAATTTTTTTTCGAGTAGCTGCTTGTGGTCTCGTATAGTTTCATGCATTCTTAGATGTCAACAGCTTTTTTTTAATTCCGAGAGACAAGGAGATACTGAGGATAATATTATTATTTTTAATTGATTAAATTTCAATTATAATTTGTATATCGCAAAATCACAATCTTATTAATCTATTACAGAAACCAATTTGTACATCACAAAATCACAATCTTATTAATTTGTATATCACAAAATCACAAGATCTTATTAATTTGGTGCGTACCGAGTACGCGAGTGCAGGTTCTCATGTTATAAAAAAAAATACAAATTGAGACAAATTTTATGATAAAACTTCAATTACTAGTTAATAATTTCTAAGATTTATACATTTTTCCTTAAATTTTGTATGTTTATGTGTTGTTTAATATATTGATTAACTTGATACAAATAAAGAAACAGCAAAAAACAAGCATACTTTTTCGCGCTTAATCTCGTCTTAAACCCAATTAAACTTATAAATATTGAAACTTGACATTGGCGTTTTGTCACACTTCACACTTTTTAGGACGTTGATGACATGTACGTATAAGTTAATCAATCTGTAAAGTTAATATATGAAATTAATTTTGCAGCTAATATTATAATATGTGTCGATATTTCACCATAACAATTAATTCTAACCATTCTGTGTTCCCATATTACTTAAAAAATAAGTAAAACTTTCTATTTCATTAATAATAATGTAGTAAACCAATACCCAAGGACCAAACATTCTTCGTACTTGCCACACATGACTTTAGGGGTGTCAATTGGGTGGGTTGGGTCGGGTTTCGGGTCAACCCGCGAAATTTTTTTTTCTTTTTTCAACCCGAACCCGAAGCAACCCGAAAACCCCTAACCCGAACACGAACCCGTATAACCCGACTCAACCCGTCTAACCCGCGTAACCCGAATTTTATTTATTTATTTTAAATTTTTTTAAAAAATTAATGAAAAAAATTCAAAAAAATAAAAAATAACAATAATATTTTAATTTAACACATAATAACAAAATTTCCGATTTAAATTTGAAAGTTTAATCGTAGAAAATTAAAAGTATATTTACTAAATCAAATAAAAAATTGTTAAAAAAATAAAAATATGCAAAATAAATATTAAATTATGAAAATTTATCATATAAATATACAATAAATTTTGTTCAAACATACAATATATAAAAATATAGGTAATATTTTCAAAAAAAAA